>NC_063334.1:85495479-85520028 GCF_021869965.1 Rhincodon typus
ACTTTTCACTGCATCTTGGTACATGTGACAACAATAAATCGAATCTTCACCCCCACGCTCTGCCCCCCACCCTCACCACTCCCCGTCCCTCAATGATGATGAGCAATTAACTAAAGGAAGACAAGTTCCACTGACAAGCCCACCTTCAATAATGACAGAACTCTCTTTGAATAATAAAAACCTGGTTGGAGATAGTTGCAAAAGCTTTAGCTTTAAATACTGAGTGGATTATCGTTCTCATCCTTGAGTTTCTCATCATTAACAATACAGGTTTCAGCCAACTTGATTAACTCCACATGACATTAAGACATCACTTAGTGTGCTGGATATATCCAAGGTCAGAAACCCATGACAGCAACCCAAATGTAGTGCTGAAAGTCTGTGCTGTGAACCAACTAATTCCAATATAGTACAATAGTACATTTGCCTGACAATATGGAGCGATTCCCAGATGTCTGCTACAGACAAAGCATGACATGAGCTTTGAGAAGACTCCAGTTCTTGTCCAGATCTTGCCACAGACACTGTACACTTGTCACATTCCATCCCTTTCTCCAACCGCTGTTTGGTTATAGCCAACAGCTTGTAATCTCTGTGTCCCAGTTATGTGTTTGAGGGAGAGAAAGATGTGCTGTGGTGACTGTATTTTTAACTTCTTCGCTATAAGACTTTAAAACTGAGAGTTCATTGATATTTGTAGCAAATGAATGCCAGGCATTTTTACTGGAAATATTTGATTCTCATTTATAGGCTAGGTTCTTCCCTTTTAAATGAAGTGTGGTGGCAGACATTTTGCAGACTGAATCGCCCCCACATCAATCTGCGAGGAAAACCTATCGTATCAAAGTGTTGATCCAATGGAGTTCTCAGGACAGTGATGGCCAGCAGCGTTGGAGGTGGGGGCAATCATATACCAGCAGTCACTGATGTCAAAGGCCAAGCTTCTGAATATATAATGCAAAGTTTCAAACTGATTCTCAGCAATATGCTTTACAGATACTCAATCTCAGAGATAGGTCCCTCTTATTTCAATAGATTTTTAAAAACTTTTAAACTTACTTAATTTATTCTTCTCAGTTCTCCTTCAGTTGTTGAGACAGTCTTACCACTTCTATTCAAATTGTTAATTGATATTCTTCATGTTTCACGGGAAAGAAATCTACTCATTAATTTAAATGACCTAATCTTATTATGGTGTTCATCTGTTTGCCTTCCCATTGAGATAGCACACTTGGCAGAGCTTGTGATATAATATTTATTTTAATAGTTTTGAGAGCCCTGGATTATCCTGTTAATCTGAAAGAAGGTCTTAGTTTACAGGACAATATAGACAGATTGGTCCGGTGGGCAGATCAATGGCAGATGGAATTTAATACTGATAAGTATGAGATGATACATCTTGGGCAAGGGAGTACTCAATAAATGGCAGGAACCTAGGAACCGAGGGAGCTTGCCCACAGATCCCTGAAGGCAACAGGATAGGTTTTTAGGGTGGTTAAGAAGAGGAACAGCAGTTAGGCAGAGATTGCTGAGCTCAGCGGAACTGGTGGCTTGGACTGTATTTGCGTCAATGCAAGAAGTATAACAGGTAAGATGGATGAACGTAGAGCCAGATAAATATATACTATTACGATGTTGTTGCTATCACAGAACTATGACTAAAAGAGGGACAGGCAGATTAATTCCAGGGTATCAACGTTTTAGACGAGACAGAAGAGGAAGCAAAAGAGGTGGGGGAGTTGTATTTTAGGGAGAATATCACAGCTATGTTCAGGGAGGACACCCTGGAGGGATCTTGCAGTGAGACATTATGGGTAGAGCTCAGAAATAGGAAGGGTGCAATCACAATGATGGGATTGTACTACAGACCTCCCAGCTGCCAGTGGGAGATAGAGGAAAAGATATATAGTCAGATTCTGGAAAAATGTGAAAATAACAGGATTATTCTGGTGAGTGATTTTAACTTCCCCAGTATTGACTGGAACTCCCTCAGTGCTGGGAGTTTGGATGGGGAGCAATTTGTTAAGTATGTCCAGGAGGGTTTTTGGAAACAGTACGTGGATAGTACAATGAGGGAGGGCCCATACTGGACCTAGATTTGGGAAATGAGCCTAGCCAGGTGATCTAAGTTTCAGTGGGGAAGCATTTTGTGAATAGTGACTATAATTCCGTAAGTTTTCAGATGGATAAGGACAAGATTGGTCTTTGGATGAAGGTTTTAAATTGGGGTAAGGCCAACTATAACTGAATTAGGCAAGAACTGGAGAACGTGGATTGAGAGCAGCTGTTTGACATGTGGGAGTCTTTTAAACACCAGTTGATTAGAATGCAGGACAGGCATGTTCCTGTGAAAATGAAGGACAAGAATGGCAGGATTCAGCAACCTTGGATGACAGGGAAAATTATCAGTTTAGTCAAACAAAAAGGAAACATGCCTAAGGTCTAGGCAACCAAAAACAGACCAGGTCCTTGAAGAATATAGAGAAAGTAGGAAGGAGCTCAAACAGGGAGTTAGGAGGGCTAAAAGCAGCTAAATGGGACAGACTTTGCACAGATCTAGCAACTCAAGACTGGGCATCCATGAGGTGCTGTGGGCCATCAACAGCAGCAGAATTGTATTCCAGCACAATCTGTAACCTCATGGTCTGGCATATCCCCCACTCAACCATTATCATCAAGCCAGGGAATCAACCCTGGTTCAATGGAGAGTGCAGGAGGACATGCCAGGAGCAGCACCAGGCATACCTGAAGATGAGGTATCAACCTGGTGAAGCCACAAAACAGGACTACTTGCACGTCAAACAGCAAAAGCAGCAAATGATAGACAGAGCTAAGCAATCCCACAGCCAACAGATCAGATCTAAGCTCTGCAGTCCCGCCACATCCAGTCGTGAATGGTGGTGGACAATTAAGGTTGACACTGGAGGAGGAGGCTCCACAAATATCCCCATCCTCAATGATGGAAGAGCCCAGCACATCAGTGCAAAAGGTAAGGCTGAAGCATTCGCAGCAATCTTCAGCCAGAAGTGCAGAGTGGATGATCCATCTTGGCCTCCTCCAGTGGTCCCCAGCATTACAGATACCAGTCTTCAGCCAATTGGATTCACTCCATGTGATATCAAGAAACGGTTGGAGATACTGGATACTGCAAAGTCTATGGGCCCTGACAACATTCCAACAATAGTACTGAAGACTTGTGCTCCAGAACTTGCCGCTCCTTGTACAGTTACAACACTGGTATCTACCCGACAATGTGGAAAATTGTCCAAGTATGTCCTGCAGACAAAAAGCAGGACAAATCCAACCCAGCCAATTACCGCCCCATCAGTCTACTCTCGATCATCAGTAAAGTGATGGAAGGTGCCATCAACAGTGCTATCAAGCAGCACCTGCTCAGCAATAACCTGCTCAGTGACGCCCAGTTTGGGTTCCGCCAGGGCCACTCAGCTCCTGACCTCATCATAGCATTGTTTAAACATAGACAAAAGAGCTGAATTCCAGAGGTGAGGTGAGAGTGACAGCCCTTGCTATCAAGGCTGCATTCAACCGAGTGTGGCATTAAGGAGCCCTGGCAAAACTAGACTCAATGCATATCAAGGGCCAAACGCTCCGGTGGTTGGAGTCATACCTGACACATGGGAAGATGGTTGTGGTTGTGGGAGGTCAATAATCCCAGCTCCAGGACATCTCTGCAGGAGTTCCTCAGGGTAGTGTCCTAGGCCCAACCATCTTCAGCTGCTTCATCAATGACCTTCCCTCCATCATAAGGTCAGAATTGGGGATGTTTGCTGATGATTGCACAATGTTCAGCACCATTCGTGACTCCTCAGATACTGGAAGCAGTCCATGTTCACATGCAACAAGATCTGGACAATATCCAGGCTTGGGCTGACTAGTGGCAAGTGACATTTGCGCCACACAAATGCCAGGCTATGACCTTCACCAATACGAGACAATCTAACCACCGTCCCTTGACATTCAACGGTGTTACCATCACTGAATCCCCCACTATCAACATCCTGGGAGTTACCATTGACCAGAAACTCAATTGGACTCAGCACATTAACAGAGTGGCTACAACAACAGGCCAGAAGCTGGGAATACTGCGGCGCGTGACTCACCTCCTGACTCCTCAAAGTCTTTCCATCATCTACAAGGCACAAGTCAGGAGTGTGATGGAATACTCCCCACTTGCCTGGATGAGTGCAGCCCCAACAACACTCAAGGGCTGTCACTCTCACCTCACCTCTGAAATTCAGCTCTTTTGTCTATGTTTAAACAATGCTGTGATGAGGTCAGGAGCTGAGTGGCCCTGGCAGAACCCAAACTGGGCGTCACTGAGCAGGTTATTGCTGAGCAGGTGCTGCTTGATAGCACTGAAGCTTGACACCATCCAGGCCAAAGCAGCCCACTTGATTGGCACTACATCCACAAGCATCCCTCCCTCCACCACCGACGCTTAGGAGCAGCAGTGTGTACTATCTACAAGATGCAATGCAGAAATTCACCAAAGATCTTCAGACAGCAGCTTCCAAACCCACGACCACTTCCATCTAGAAGTACAAGGGCAGCAGCTATATGGGAACACTACGATCTCCAAGTTCCCTTCCAAGTCACTCACCATCCTGACTTGGAAATATATCGCCGCTCCATCACTGTCACTGGTTCAAAAACCTGGAATTCCCTCCCTGATAGCATTGTGGGTCAACCCACAGCAGGAGAACTGCAGCGGTTCAAAAAGGCAGCTCACCACCACCTTCTCAAGGGCAACTAGGGATGGGCAAGAAATGCTGACCAGCCAGCGACGCCCACACCCCACAAATGAATTAAAAAAAATGAAATGCCCTTGGCCCCAGTGTTGAGGAGAATCCTCATTTTAAACATATATTAGGAGCAAAAGGATTGCTAACGAAAGAGTAGGCTCACTCAAGGATAAGGAGGAGGTTATGTGTGGAGCTGGAGGGAATGGGTGAGATCCTTATTGAGTACTTTAGATCAGTATTCACCAAGAGGGACATGAGGGATGTTGAGATGAAGGATGCTGGGGGGCGGGTCAACGTTATGAAGGAGGAAGTTTTGGGTGTCTTGAAAAACATTAAGCTAGACCAAGTCCCTGGGAAAAACAGGATCTATCCCAGAAGGCAAGGGTGGAAATTGCTGGGGCTTTAACAGATATCTTTGCATCCTCTTTGGCCTCAGATGAGGTTTCAGAGGACTGAAGAATGGCTAATGTTTTCCTTTGTTTAAGAATGAGATAATCTAGGTACTTACACGCTCGTGAGCTTGATGTCAGTGGTGGGGAAGCTGTTGGAGAAGATACTGAGAGACAGGATTTATTCACATTTGGAAGCAAGTGGACTTGTTAGTGATAGGCAGCATGAGTTTGTGTGGCAAAGGTTATGTCTCACCAAATTGATTGAGTTTATTGAGGAGGTGACAAGAATGATTGATGAGGGAAGTGGATATTGTCTACATGGACTTTAGTAAGGTATTTGATAAGGTATCTCATGGCAAGCTGGTACAGAAGGTAGAGTTTCATGGGATCCAGAGTGAATAGGCTAGATGGATACAAAACTGGCTTGGTGATGGAAGACAGAGATTAGCAATGGAAGGGTGCTTTTCAGAATGGAGATCAGTAACCAGTGGTGTTCCACAGGGATCAGTACTGAGAATTTTGTTGTTTGTTATATACATAAATGTGTAAATCTAGAAGAAAATGCAGGTAGTTTGTGGATGACACCAAAAATAGCAGAGTTACAGATAGTGAGGAGGATTGTCAAAGGATAAAGCAGGATATAGATAGATTGCAGATTTGGGCACAGAAATGGCAGATTGTGTTTAATCCGGACAAATGTGACGTGCTGCATTTTGAAAGATCAAATTCAGGTACAAGTTAAGTAATAAGTGGCAAAACCCTTAGGAGCATTGACATACAAAGGATCTAGGTGTACAGGTCCACAGATGCCTGAAAGTGGTAACACAGGTGGATAAGGCAGTCAAGAAGGCATGCAGCATGCCTGCCTTCATTGGCTGAGGTATCGAATATAAAAATTGGCAAGTTATGTTACAGCTGTACAAAAGTTTAGTTGGGCCACATTTGGAATATTGTGTGCAGTTCTGGTTGCCATTCTATCAGAAGGATGTGGATGCTTTGGAGATCATACAGAGAATGTTTACCAGGATATTGCCTGGTCTGGAGGGTTTTAGTTATGAGGAGAGGTTGGATAAACTCAGATTGTTTTCACTGAAGAAACAGAGACTGAGGGGCTACCTGTTGGAGGTCTACAAAATTATGAGAGGCATAGATAAGGTGGATAGTCAGAGTTTCTTTCCCAGGATGGAAAAAGCAACTGCAAGAGGGCACAGGTTCAGGGTGAAAGGGGGAAAGATTAGGGGAGATGTGCAGAGAAAATATTTCACTCAGAGGGTGGTGGGTGCCTGGAATGCACTGCCTGTTGAGGTGGTGGAAGCAGGCACATTAGCAACATTTTAAGGCGTATCTTTGTAGACACATAAACAGCAGGGATATTGCTAGAAATTGCTCATAGGCAATAAGTCGCAGGTCAAAATAAGGAATAAGAATTGGTGCAGACTGTCTTGTATTGAATTGAATTGGAAAAATAAAGTAAACCAGCTTGTTACTTTAAATAGGCCTCGTCTAACGAGTGCTCAGTCTTCCGTTTTTTCTAAAAATAAGAGAAGCAGATGTGGGCCATGTGAGATTACAGTAGCCAGTTTACATAACAGTGAATTTTCAAGTCCCGCTTTCGTTTGACTAGACTTTGGACAATAAATTTCAAGAAGCCTTGAAATTGTGATGGTTTATAGGAGAGTTTAGTTACATAGAACCTCAGTGCAGATTTAATTAATGCAGAATTAATTTTTCAGTTTTCAGCACTTTTGTAATTTTTACATTGATAATATTTCTGTGCTGAAGAAGTTTTCTCTTCTGTCACTGAAAGTTCTTGATACTTGCATTTTGACAATTAAAAGGGTGTGAACTGCTTGTCCAATAACCAACTATTCATGGTGCTGTTCATTGGAGATGTAATGATGGGAAAAATTCTTCTGGTCCAGTGATACACTAAAGACAGTTTCTGCAAGAACACCTTTAGATTTTCCTCCCACCAGTGCATTTTCCTGTCCCTTCTTTGCTTTCTTAAATCCTTTTATAAGCAACCCCTGCCTTTTCTATACTTCTCTAGGGCATCTGCTGTTTGAGACTTTGGTATTTACTATGTTTTTCTTATCTAATCCCAAATATCCCTTGACATCTAATATGCTCCGGATTTCTTGGTTCCACCCTTGATCTTCATGTGAACATGCTGGCTCTGAACTCTCACTATCACTTTTTTAGAAGTCTCTGTCTGCTTTGGTATGGATTTTCCTGCAAGTAACATTTCCCAGTCCATTTTTCCCAGACCCCATCTCGTCTTATGACAATTGGCCTTACCCCAATTCAGAACCTTTATTCCTGGCCCATCTTCATTCTTTTCCATAATTATGTTAAGTCTTACTAAATTACGGTCACTGTCACCAAAATGCACCTCCCCCCCTGCCAATTCTACCACTTGCCCAGCTTTGTTCCCCAAAATTAAGTCCAGCACCATCTCTATCTTGTAGGACTTATTAAATGTTGAAAAGCTCTTCTGGAAACATTTCCAGAATTTCACCCCCACCTAACCTTTTCACACTTTGTCTATCCCAGTTAATATTGGGTAAGTTGAAATCCTCCGATATTATTAGTGTATTATTTTACACTTCTTTAGATTTGCCTACCTATCTTTCTATGTCTTCTGACCATTTGGGGCTGTATAGGATACACCCAGCAAAGTGATTGCCTCCTTTTTGTTTTTAAGACCTACTCATATGGCCTCATTTGAGAAACCTTCTAAGATATCATCCCTCCCTACTGCAGTGATTGACTCCTTGAGCAATATTGCAACACAATGTCTTTTACAGCTCTCATCATACCTTAAGATTCTAGACCTGAAATACTGAGCTGCCAGTCCTGTCCATCCTTCAACTATGTCTCTGTGAAAAGCACTTATATCACATTCCCACACATTAATCAATACCCTCAGTGAGTGTGATGGGACACTCCCCACTTGCCTGGATGAGTGCAGGTCTAACAACATTCAAGAAGCGTGATACCATCCAGGACAAAGCAGCCCAGTGATAGGCAGCACATCCGCAAACATTCACTCCCTTCACCCTCAATGCTCTATAATGTGCACCATCTACAAGATGCACTGAAGAAATTTACCAAAGTTGCTTAGATAGCATCTTCGAAACCCACAGCTAGAAGGACAGTGGTGATGGATTAATGGGAATACTATCATTTACGTGTTCCCCTCCAAGCCACTCACCATCCTGACTCTAGATATCGCTGTTCTCTCACTGTTGCTGGGTCAAAATCTGAAAGTCCCTCTACAGTGGCATTGTGGATTTACTTACACCAAGTAGACTGCAGTGGTGAAAAGTGGCAGCTCACCACCATGCTCTCAAAAGCAACACGTGATGAGCAATTAATGATGGCTCAACTAGAGATGCGCACGTCTCATTAATGAACAAAATTGAATAAAAATGAATAAATAACTCAGGCTGTTATCTTTCAATATAAGTAATATTTTTATTGTAGGTTAATCTTTTGATGTATTGCTTTAATACACTTGTTACAGTGATTAGGCTGTGTACAAGAAACATCTTATTTGTGAACAACACCACATGAGATCTCTTAATCTGTTAAAGGTGTCATATTGAGTCTAGACCTTTGACATTGTATTATGACACTACTGGCTAAATTCCCCTTTATATTTATTATTAATGTATCTCCTGTATGCTATATGACACCAGTGCAATGTAAGTAATCTGTTTCCACAGCCTATGGAAGCTTATATCTTTCAGGAAGTTTATGCACTTGCTTTATCTTAATGAGGGTTCATTCCATAAGGTATGGACTTCTTTTTCTCACATGTCCCTATTGATAATTTCAGAAGAGGTTATTGTGTACTTTACGTGCCTGCATAGCAGTTGTAAATTTATTTGTGATAAACACCATTGTGTCATTTTTTTAAATGTACTCCTGTTCAAATATTGCATGACCACTTTCTGACCTTCCATGAAAGCATCAGGGCTATTTCTCTGGACCTAATACTTCTTGCCAGTCTTTGTGCAGTGCAATATTCCAGACTTGCTGTTCAGCTAGTTTATTATCTGTTACGATATAACTGGTTAACTCTCTTCTTTATCTTCATTATTAACCTATTCATATGATTTTAAAGTCCATCAAATACAACAGATGTGATACTGTATTAGTTCATTACGTATTGTGTATTACTGAAAAATGACCCATTTTGTTGAAGTTTTTCTCTTACACTAATCAGGACATTGTCAAGAATACCAATGTGCAGGAGAACAAAATGTTTTTGTTTATGAGAAGAAAGTGATGATTGGCTAGCATGTAGACTTTGATTGGAGGAGGCATTTTCATAGACTATGTAGACAATGATTGACATTTAACTGCCAGGCTTTGCCTAAATTTAATCCAGGAGGGTGACTCTGATAGGTCAAGGCATAGACTGAGGAATGAACCAGAGGATGACTGTCACTGATTGTGTTAAATTGTAACAGGCGTAAAGTGTTGACACATGTGCCTTCTGTTTGCAAAGAATAGGGCCCAATGTACTGATATATATAGCTTCCAATAAACACAGGTATGAAAGACTACAAGCCCAACTAACACTCTTAAACAGTTGTCAGTGCAATTTGTAGCATGCTCTAGAGAATATTTGCTAAGTAATCATTTTATTGATTCACATCTAATGGTGACATTGTACTTGGAACTTTGGAAGTAAAATCTGGTTGGGCATTGTCAGTACCTTACTTGATAACAGCTGAAGGTAATGCTGTTGACATGATCATTTCCATTTTTTTCATTATTTATTCATGGGATGTGGTCAGACCAGCAGCCGATGTCCATCCATAATTACCCAGAGAACAGTTAAGAGTTAACCACATTGTTGTGGGTCTGGAGTTAAATGTAAGCCAGGCCTGTTAAGGATAACAGATTTCCTTCCCTAAGGGACACTAGTGAACCAGATAGGGTTTTACAAGACACAACAGTGGTTACATGGTCACCGTTAGGTTAGCTTTCTTATTCCAGATTTTTACTGAATTCAAATTTTACTATTTCACAGATTCAAATCCATGTCCCCAGAGCATTTGCCTGGGAATCTGGATTAATAGTCCACTAATATTACCGTTATGCTCAGAGGTTATTAACTGGTGACTTAATGGCCTCTTCCTGCTATTTCTGACACGTTACACTTACTGATTGAAAGCCACCACCAAGTATTTAACCCAGAAGGTTTTCTTGGCAGACAGGTGGCTAGACAAGAAGGAGTGGCAATGGCCCATTTCACAAATCAGCTGCAACCTTGGAGGTCCTCCATGCTCCATCCTGTCTCCACATTTCCACGACCCACCCCACCCATCCATATCAGTACCCATCATGGTTCCATCACAGCTCTGTTCCCTCTGAGACTGCTGCAATTCAAGAAGTGACAATTGATCCCAGAGGTGGGATTTCCTCTCTGGTGCTTTTCATAAGCTGATTGTGTAAGACATTCTCTGAAGCTCACCAGTTAATAAAAGTAATACTAACAGGGGATTCCAGTAATAGGAACAAGGGCGGAATTCTGTGAACATAAATGAGGCTTCAGGATGATACGTTGCCCAGGGTGTTGGGATCAAGGATGTCTTGGAGCAGCTACAGGGCATACTGAAGTGAGATGGTGAACAGCCAGTGCTCGTGGAGCATACCAATACCAATGTCATCAGTAGTAAAAGAGGTGCGATCCTAAGAGCAGAATACAGGGATTAGGAAGCAAGTTAAAAAATAGGAGCTCAAAGATGGTGATCTTGACAATGCTACAGGTGCCATATGTTAGTCAGAGTAGAAATAGCACCTGGGCAGGACCAGATCTGATGTCCTAGGGGGTACATATGTGCGTGTGGTCGGAGATTGTTTAAAATAAAAAGCAGGGGGATGGGAACCTATCCAGGGAGACAGTTGTCAGGAAAATAAGGGCTAAAACGAAAGACAGAGCGGGAAATAAGAAAGGGGACAGACAGAGAATTCAAGGGTTAGAATCAAGCAGGGCTGTGATGAATGGCACTAAGAAAGCTAAAAAGACAAGCCTGAAGCCTTTGCGCATTAATGTCAATGAATTTGCTGCACAAATAGATCCAAACAGGTATGATATAATGGGGATTACAGAAATGTGGCTGCAGGGTGACAAGGAATTGGAATTAAATATCCAGGGGTTTTCAGTTTTTAGAAAGGACAGAAAAAATGGAAAAAAAAGTATGGGGTAATATTACTGATTAAAAAAGAAATCCATGTGATAGTGAAGGAGAATTTTAGCTCTGGTGAAGTAGAATATGTATGGCTTGAGCTTAGAAACACCAAGAGGCATTAAACAATAGTGGGGTTGTGTGCAGACCTCCAAACTGTAGTGGTAATACTAGAGAAAGCAGTAAAAAGGAATTAGAGATGCAAGTAACCATGGGCAAGTTAAATCTGCATATAGATTGGGCAAATCCAATCAGTGGCAATACGTTATAGGAGGATGTTTTGAAGTGTATAAGGGTTAGTTTTATGGATCAATATGTTGTGAAACCAACTAGAGAAAAGGCCATATTTGACTAGGTATTGTGCAGTGAGGAAGGAAACATTAACAACCTATTTGTGACATGGGCCCTGAAGGAAGAGTGACCTCTAAAGAATCGAGTTCTTCATTAAGATAGGGAGTGAGATAGTTGTTTCTGAGACTTGGCTCCTGAATTTAAATAAAGGGAATTATAATAATATGAGGCACAAGTTAGCTATGATAAATTGGGGGTTGTTATTTAAAGGGATGATGATAGACGGACAATGTAAACATTTCAAGAGTGCATGGACAGACTGCAAAAGTTATTCATCCCAGTGTGGCATAAAAATAAAATGAGGAATGTAGTCAGACCATGGCTAACAATGGAAATTAGAGAAAGTATTAAATACAAGAAAGAGGCATACAAATTGGCCAAAAAAAATCAACAGATTTGTTGCGATTCCAGCAAAGGGAGACAAAGAGGCTGATTAAGGAGAGGGGATATTAAAGTAAGAGAGTAACATTGCAGGAACATACAAATTGATAGTGAAAGTTTCCATAGGAATGTGAAGAGAAAAATATTAGTGAAGTTGAATATAGGTTCCTTGCAGTCAGAGACAGGGGAATTTATAATGAGGAACAAATAGATGGCAAATGATGGGAAAAAATAACATACTTCAGTTCTGTCATGACAAAGGAAGACACAAATAAGATTTCAAAAATATGAGGGGAGAGACAGTTTCTACTGGGAAGGAGGAATTGAAAGAAATTACTATTAATAGAGAAATGGTATTGGGGAAACTAACAGAATTAAAGGTAGTTAAATCCCCAGGCCCGAATAAACTTCATCCCAGATTAGGAAATGGCCCTAGGAATAATAGATGCACTTGTGGTTATCTTCCAGAATTTGAAAACATTTCCAATGGATTGGAGGGTAGATGATTTAACCCTACAGTTTAAGAAGGGAGGCAAAGGAAAAAAAAGCAAATAATTGACTAGAGATAGTAGGAACTGCAGATGCTGGAGAATCTGAGATAACAAGGTGTAGAGCTGGATGAACACAGCAGGCCAAGCAGCATCAGAGGAGCAGGAAAGCTGATGTTTCGGGCCTAGACCTTTCTTCTTTCTGAAGAAAAGGTAGGCCTTTTAGGACAGAGATGAAGAGGAAATTCTTCATCCAGGGAATGGTGAACCTGAGGAATTCTCTGCCACAGTAAACTATTAAGGCTAAGACATTAAAAATCTTCCAAGAAAGATGTAGATATAGTTCTTGGAACTAAGGCGATCAAAGGACATGGGGAGAAAATGGGAACAAGGTATTGAGTGAATGATCAGCCATGCTGACATGAATGGCAGAGCAGACACAAAGGGTTAAATAGCCTGTTCCTTCTCCTAAATTTCATATTTCTATGTTTCTAATAAACTGATTAGCATGTGATTGGTTAAGTCTGCTCAGATATGAGAATGGATAGTTATCAACACCTAACACGTCTGTCCCAGACATAGTCCCAAAAAGGAAAGATTGTGGCTTCAGGATCTTATAGCACAAAGCAAGACCATTTGGCCCATCACATCTATACTGGCCTTCACATTTTATTCCTGCACATTATCTTTTTCCTTCCAAAATAGTCTTCTTCAAGCAGGCTATTTGAGTTCCGTCCTTGTGTAGGAAAGTAAAAGTTTGGCAACATCTATTTTGAGAAAATTCAATGAGACAATTGTATCTGAATTCTAAGTGCACTTCTGATTGGATAATTTATCTGGACGCCATCCCTCCTAAGAAAATGTTTTATGCCTTAGTGGATAACTTTCTGTTGAGTAGAAGTCGATTGCTGTCTGCAGGATGGAAGCCAGGGTAAAACTTTTAGAGATCGCTGTTGCCCAAATACCACTGTTCTTGTCCTCCTCGGTTGGATTTAAAAGAATGTGACATTTGGCTCAACATTGGCAGTTACCTTGTTTGCAGAAATTGCCAAAATGATAGCTGAGTTAGGCATCAGTCTGACTTTTCTGTCAGGATTTCATTTCTCCCAAAGTAACCACAATGCAGTGGTGTTATTTACCCAGAGCTGGGAATTCAGTTTACGACAGTCAGTTTGTGTCCTCATGCCAGTAGGCCTGCATGCTTCGTGACTAGGGGCCAATCCTCCTCCAGGTTCCTCTAAAGCTTTAGCCTGTCCAGTTTCTGTGCATTGCCATGGGGAGGCACAGCTGAGAACCTGTTGATGGAGACATTGAGTATCAGGGAGAGACTTGGACATTTAGCTCTCCTTTCTATATTGCTGTTAGCCTTCAGTGTAGGCTGAAAATGAAAATGAAACAAAAACCCCCCCAGCACACAGAAAGCAGGAAACATTCAAACTCTCTTAACACATGCACTTGAAGCATCACATCAACCTGAGAGAGACATCTATTCAATAATATTTACTTTACTAAGAGTTACCATCCTAAAAGTTTGTTGTAATAAGTTCCTGAGGATCATCAGGTTTCTCAGGAATTGA
Organism: Rhincodon typus; assembly: GCF_021869965.1. Lineage (NCBI taxonomy): Eukaryota > Metazoa > Chordata > Chondrichthyes > Orectolobiformes > Rhincodontidae > Rhincodon > Rhincodon typus. The sequence goes on from NC_063334.1 coordinate 85,509,635, forward strand.
TTACTAGTCATTACCCAATTATGAGACAGGTCAGGGTGTTGGCTGACAATTGAAAAATGGGAAGATCATATCTTGACACTGTCCATACATGAAGTTTACCAATGTGAGAATTGCATGGAGGTAATTGGATATTAGTCAAGGATTGGAGTTATTTTCTCCTCCTTAGCCTGGGGAACAGACTCTAACCATTATATACTGATTGTACAGCTGCAGTCTGGCTGTGATGATGCAACTTAAGACAGACCAGGGGCTGAATCTGAAATGTTCCTCATCTGTATTGCCCAATACCACACTTTAACCGTAGAGAAGAGCATGGTTGGTTCCCACTTCTCTCCCAATCAAACAATCTTTTAGTTAAAACCGTAGAAGATAAGCACAGAAAGAATTCTTCATTATGTCTGTTCCAGCTGAAAAATAAATAAAAACCAAAAGAACTGCAGATTATCAATCAGAAACAAAAACAGAATTTTTTTCCAGCAAATTCTGTTTTTATTTCTGATTTACAGAATCTACAGTTCTTTTGGATTTTATTTAGTATTTAACTCACTGCTACATCCCTTCTAGGCAAGCTCACCTTGAAGAAGTTCTGCTCCTTTCTCTGACAGGATTTCCCTACCAATCCTTCTTCTTGTCCACCACTATTAATTTCACTGTCACTCCTGGTATTTGACCAGGTATTTACTCAAACTCATTTCCACAGCCATATCAGTTCTGAGGAAGGGTCACTGAACCCAAAACATTAACTCTGATTTCTCTCCACAGATGCTGCCAGACCTGCTGAGCTTTTCTAGCAATTGCTTTTTTTTTGAAAAAGAAATAAAATCTAACCAGCCATTCAAATCCTACTTTCCAGTACCTAATCTGAGCCCCTGTAGGTTACAGAATGTCAGGTACAGATTCAGGTACATTATTGACTGAGTTGAGTGTTTCTGTCCCCAGCACTAACAAGGCAGCTAATTCCAGGCACCCACCATCCTTTGGGAGAACATGTCTTTTTTCTGCATGTCCTCTCTTATCTTTCTGTCAATCACCTTAAATCAATGCCACAAGTTGCCTTGCATATTGTGTTGCATCCCTAAATATAAGCACAGGCAAGTAGACAAGAGATTTGTTCCTGTTTGCATAAATTACATAAGTATGTGCTCAGTTTTACCGCTTTCCTCTGATAGCTCAGCTTACATCAAGATGAAAATGAATTTCAGCCAATGTCCAACAACTGCACATCAAAGAATGTTAATATACTGCACCTCAGGCCATCACCACTTCATTAAGCCTTAAATTGGAATTATAAGAAACTAACAGTTAATGTAAGTGATATCTGGAGTTGTGGTACACAGTCCAGGGAAATGGACAAGGATTTCCTCCAATTCACCTACGCATGAGAGGACCAGTAATTTCACATCAAATGTACCCATCTGTGATGTTGCCTCCCCAAAAATTGAGGTTTGAATAATAGATAATAGTAATAATAATTGAAGAAGGGTCCAGACCCGAAACGTCAGCCTTCCTGCTCCTCTGATGCTGCCTGGCCTGTTGTGTTCATCCAGCTCCACACCTTGTTATCTCAGACTCCAGCATCGGCAGTTCCTACTATCTCTGAGGTTTGAATAATGATTGCTTTCTCTTTACCAGAAAATAGGAAATGTCTGGCATTTTTTTATAAACTGACAATGACTTATGAAAAGAACTTTCAACAAATCACCAATGATCATATACTCTTACTGAATGAACTGAACTATATATTTCTGGTAGAAGTATTTATTGTTGTACTGAAATGTGAATATTTCTGTTTTACTGAAAACTGCAAAAGGAATATGATAGATCAATTTATTGTTACATAGTTCACCATTGATGTAGAAATACTGTCTGTTATTAAAAGTTCAACTCCATATCACTCAGATTGCAGAAAGTGTGCAAACAGAACCATCTGAAATTACAAGCGTCACTTCAGTCTGGTATCTCTTAATTCAATTTCTGAAAAATAAGTCTTCTTCTGTCCATATTACTGATGTTTACAGTGACAGGAATTGGATGTTGGTTAAGACTTCAAAAGGAACACATCAGCTTGTTTTCATTAAAGCAGTCACGCAAAGAATTGAAATAATCAGTTCAGCAGGGAAATGGATTATGCACAGTATATTAAGGCTACATGTTTATTGTCTGCTTTATTGTTCATTCAGTTTGTTGTTTCATGCAATTGTCAGATGACAATTTTAACACAAAGTGAGCTTAAAAAATGGTAATTGATATGTCTATGACTAATATTGGAACAGCTGACCTTGATAGCTTAGCAAATGACAAAGTTGCAAGTTAGCTTTAATCAGCATTGTGTGCAATAAGTACATTGTATACAGCAGCCCTTTATTGGTTATTCCATTTACAGTGATAAATTTCTGCATTTAGTGCATGGCAGGCATTTAATCATACAGTTGCTCTTATCATGTAGGAACTAAAAAAAAACAAGGATTGTAGGTTGTCTTTTTGTGAAAAATTTTTTTTCACAATGCTATTCGTGCTTCCTTTTAACATAATTTAGACTCAGAAACATTTACAACACAGAAGGTAGCCATTGGGCTCATTCTGTCTGAGCTGATAACCAAAGGTCTAACTACACTAATCCTATTTTCCAATTTTTGGCCCATAGCCCTGCAGGAATGGCAACACAAGCATCCCATAAGCAACGCAGCATGGAGCTGGAGGAACACAGCAGGCCAGGCAGCATCAGAGGAGCAGGAAAGTTGACGTTTCGGGTTTGGACCCTTCTTCAGAAAAAAAATCCCAGAAGCCTTCTTAACCAGCTCATCTACCTGCCCTGTTTCCTTGAGGAATCTGTGGATGTACACACAAAGGCCCTACTAATCTTCAGTACTTTTCATGGTCCTATCATTCATAGCATAATCCTTTGGTTTGTTAACCATTCCCAAATGCATTACCTCGTACTTTTCACACTTTTGTGAGGGTACATCCTTGTGTTTGAAAATTTGTTTGCCCCTGAATTTTCCCAAAAGTAAAATGGTTAAAAGCTATGTGTAAACATGTGGTAGCCACTAGGATGAGGTACTGGAGCGACACTAATGACTATGGATTAACACTGAATTAACTCTCATACTTTTAGTGGAATATATGGCTATTTAAGCAAAGTAGCATGCCAATATACAGATAACCAACAGTGCCTTCAGGAGAGGACAGTAAGGGGAATTTTTATTTTGTAACACTTATTGCCCAGAGGAAAAGAAACCAGTTCTACTTGGAAATGGACATACTGGAAATACTGGACCTTCATTTTGAAGTATACTACATGAATTGGATCAGTCTGTGCTTTTAGCTAGTTTAACTAGTTCTTTTTTTTCTGGGCCTTGGTAATAAAAGATGGAACACTTTTGGCTGAAGTCAGTCTCAGGAGCAAAAGCTTATAATTTTAACAGCAGAACTTGGCAAAAGAAAGAAGTACACATTCAGAAGACAGAACTTGGCTACTCTAGTGGAAAAATTGAAGTTGTGTGATAAAACTTGGTTAGTGATACTAAAAGCCAATACTTATGTTCTAAAAAAAAATGAAGAAGAAGGCCCTTCTGTGTGCTATATGTATCAGAATCATTAACTTGTTCTTAACAGATTGGTTATGGTTTTATGATACAGAAAATAAATACTTTATCATTTTAAAATGTTAAATTCCAATGATTTTGAGGCACAAATGCGAGGAGTTTTGTTCTCAATGACTGCAAGGCTACTAATATTTCTGAAATGCAACTCCTAATAGCATGGAGTAGGGGACTAAACAATCAGACATAAGAAGAGCTGGTCTCTGAAAACTGTCCACCTGTATAAGATATAAGATTTTAAAGGAGTAAAATAAAGCATTTTGAAAGGCATAAATCATAGAAAAGAAAACACATTCAATTGAAGAGCACGAAAGAGGCATGTTGCTCTAATAAGAACAAATAATAACAAAGTGGGCCATTTGAGGATGTGATCACAGAGTCACAGAATTCTCACAGCACAGAAAGAGGCCATTTGGCCAATTGTGACTGCACCAGCTCTGCAAATCATCACTCAGCACCAGTCTCCTGCTTTTGCTCATATGCTTGCACGCTATTTCTATCTAAATATCATCCTATACCCTCCTGAATGCCTTAATTAAAACCTGCCTCCACAACCTTTCCTGGCAGTGAATTCCATACCCAAACTACGTACTGTGTGAATAAGTTTTTTCTCACATAACACTTTGGCACATAAATTTAAATCTACACACTCTCATTCATATTTATTTTACAAGTGGGAGCAACTTCTCCCTGTCTACTTCATCTTTTTCCATGTGACTACTAATTCTATCCCGAATAATTGTTTCTAGAAGCTTCCCCAGTGCAGAAGTTAAACTGACTGGTCTGTAATTGCTGGCTTTTCTTTACAACCTTTCTTGAATAAGGCTGTAATGTTTGCAATAACAAAGTCATAATGCTTTCAATAACAAGGTGTAATGTTTGCGATTTCAGCATCATTCTTCATATCTCTAATCAACATCAGTTACAAAGTTAAAAACTGTTATGAAGCTGCATCAGTAATAATCACCCTATCCAGTCAGTATCGTTTTCTCTTGTAAATTGTTTGAAATTTTGCATTGTTACTTTTGTCCCGACGCGTGTATGACAAAAAGCTTCAGCAACGTTCCAATTCTCACAGCAATATCTTAACTCTGTGGTGAGACGGTTTTGAAATCTCCCAGGTTATTTCCATAACATATAAAGGCAAATTCCCCTTCCCTGCAACTCATAGTTTAAAGTGGTTTGTGCACCTAAATGTAACGCATTTAAACCTGGTGCTTCAAAAGTCATGAAGCAACTTGCTGTTTTAAGGTGTTTACTACACTGTTCTTTTGATCAGCAAGAATCAAAATTGCAACTTTTGAGTGACTGACTTCTTCTAGGAGATATCCATCAGCTTTTCAAGGGTTGAAGGGTTTAACAGGTGGTGGCAGATTCCATTCATGACAGAAGATACGTGTAGAGAATGAGGCTGCAGTTGCAAGAATTTTAATGATACCACTGAGAGAGACAAGGTAGACGCCAGCAACATTATCTCATACTTATCATAAGATCATACAGTGCAGAGACTACAGAAGAGGCTTTTTGTCATGCCGAGTCTACACTGTCAAAAACTACTCTAAATCCATACTAATCCCAATTTCCCTAGACCATAGTCTTAAATGTTATGACATTTCAAGTGCTAACCCATGTACTTTTTAAATGTTGTCAGGTTTCCTGCCTCAACTATCCTCCCAGGCAGATTCCCACCATCCTCTGGGTGAAAGAAAATTTTCTTCAATCTCCTTCAAACCTGTTGCCTTTGGCCTTAAAATTATGCCCCCGCCCCCCTTTGTTATTGTCACTTCAACTAAGGTGAACCACTGCTTTCTATCCACCCTGTCTATGCCCCTCATATTCTTATACAATTCATGCAGGCCCCCTCTCAGCCATTTCTGCACTAAAGAAAACAACCAGAGCTTATGTACTATACAAACCATTGAGAGGATCTCGTGGAGCGGTGGGTAGCATCCCCGCCTCTGAATCAGAAGCTCTTTGTTTGAGTGTCACTCTGGGATTTGGTGGCCAAGGAAGGTGCGTTCATAACATGGCCAAACAGATTGTCGAACTGCAAATCCTTCCACCAAACACCAGCGGCAGAAGCTTAGAGCAGAAGAGGTTGCTGTCCTGTCATATCATGGAAAATGTTTTTGGAGCCTCTGCTGTTACTATTTATAGCTCCAGACTACATATACATGTAGAAGTGGAATGTTGACATGACAATAAGATTGTTAATGTGATTTGAATGACCACTACCATCATGTATTATCATAAAAGATGGATAGTAAGAGTCACTCCCTGTCTTTGCTTTCGACACCCCCTCTCTATAACAACAACGCTATCAACACCCTTCACTATTACTTGCCTGTGGCCTGGGCTCCAGTGATGACGCTAAGCCTAAATTGGAATGAGTAAACCCTTCCTGGTTGTGCTGCTGTCTAATAGAGATGCGAACTAATTAGACACTGGCACCTTTTATTTTATTCGTTCATGGGAAGTAGGCAGCCCTGGCTAGGCTAGCATTTATTGCCTATTCCTAATAGACCAGGGATCAGTTAAAAAACAAAGACATTGCTGTGGGTCTGGCTAGACTGGGTGAGGATGGTAGGATGATTCCTTACAGGACATTAGTGAGTCAAATGGGTTTTCCCCTTAAAATCAAAAATGGTTTCATAGTCATTATTAGACTCTTACTTCCAGATTTTTTTCATTGAATTCAAATTCCACTATCTGCCATGGTGGGATTTGAAACTGGGTCTCTGGATTATAGACTAGTGATAAAACCACTATGCCATCCCCTCGCCAGGAGGACCTGACTTTGATTCCTAGAGTCCTTGCTAGTGAGGAAGGTAATGCCTGAGTGATACTTAGTTCAGCAGATCTTTCCAAAGCGGTGACACAGAATTCCCAGCAAATGGGTGAGACTCCTGTTCTTCCATTATTGCTACCCATGGATATAGTCCCCTTGTCTTTGCCTTCCCATTGGAGCAACTTACACTGAATTGTGCATTGTTGAGCAATACTTCCTCCAATAGTAGTTTGTGCATAATGACATATTTGATATCTTCATGCATGAGTAGCATTTGTATACTTCATGTCTTCACAATAAATCTGAACATTTTTTGAGCAGCTCACCATCCAAACCAAAGATGAATTTGGATAAAACAGTATATAGCCTTTTGCGGCACAGAATTGCTGACATAAAATCTGCACAGACTTCAGTTTTATGCCAAATGTTTGAAGGCTATTTGGCAATCAGTTGTTTGTAAACATGTTATTATTACATTTCCCTTTGAGTATATGGAAGAAGCTTTTTCAGACCACAGAGAACTGGATTTACAAGTATGTCACATAACAATGCAACTCTCAATCGCACCCTGGAAAACACCAGCACTCATCTATCTGACCTCATGAGGATTTACATGTCAGTTTGAAGGTAGCACACTAAGTGATACTCAGCATACAATATCAAGCAGATAATTAGTCCAAGAGGACTAGGAAGCCATTTTTGGTTTCAGAGAAAGTTCGGTTCTGAGTTGGCAATGGCTCATTTGAAGGAATTAAAAGAAAGACTATATACCACACATCTGATTCTTACTGTCAGATATTCAGAAACAATGCACAAGACCTTAACTCAATCAAAACCTATCCACCAGCGCAGAGGTCAAATCAGGCCCACTGATAGTATAAAATTGCCTTCTAATATTCTTCTTAAATATCAAATATCTTTGACTGCAGCCAAAGCAAAGCTGAAGGATACTAAAAGCATTTTACTGGAATATATTCATTGTATGAGACTTTCAGAGTAAGAAGAAAGGAAACATTTAATTGTGAAGAGTGGCAAAACTGTAATTTTTTGTTTTGCTAAAAATAGTACCGAAGGAACCAGTTCTGCTAGGGTGAAGAAACAAGTATGCAGTTCTCTTATTTGATAAGCAACTCGTACTTTTGTCATTGCAATGTTTCTGTTGCATTTTGTTTCTATTTGTAATTCCGTCATGTTTATTCCAAAAGTGAAATGTTGTAACTGACAGACTTTTAGTTAAACAATGTGTAGGGAAGGTGCTCCTCAGCATACAGATAATTTGAGCTAATCAGACAATAGTTCGGATGTAGAATTCCCTGCCTGGAATTGTGGTGAAGAAAAATAATCTATAAAAGCTGTAAGAAGGGAAGTGGATAAATACTTGATCCAGCAACTTTAAACAAAAAATGAAATAGGACCAAATATACCTTTCAACGAGATACCACAGGCACAATAGGCCAAATATCTTCTTTTTACTGTAAAACATATATTTTACCAATTTCATGGGGCCCAACTTCGATGATGTAAGTGCTGTGAGATTGAATCACCACCTGACCTTCACTGTAAATTTTTTGCATTTCAGCAATTGTGAAATTTAGTTATGCAGTCAAATCTTTCCATCCTGTAGTGTTAGAACTAAAACCAAGCTTTAAAATCAATCAGCTGTTCCTTTATTACATTATTACATTTGCAATATACAATATTACAATGAAGCTGACTAAGCAGTGCAATCACTGCTAAAACAGGGTCTCTGAACTTTGGAGAAGAAGCAGCAACAAAAACAATTATAATCCACATTGTCCTGCTATGACACCTGATTGTGATGTTTATGTGTTGATAGTACATAAACATAGATTCAAGGTCAGCAATAGATAGTTATTAGTATCAACATTTCTCTCTTTCATCAATCACCTTGCACACAGATATTCTCCTGTTCAAAGTTATAGGAACATAGGAATAGGAGTAGGCCATTCAGCCAATTGAGTCTGGCCCACCTTTCAATACAATCATGACTGAACGAACACTTCAATTTTTTTTTACCCATTATATTTCCATGCTGTATATGTCACTGGTAAGCAGAGATCTGTCAATCTCTACATTAGTCTGAGCTTCCACAGCCTTCTGTGGCAGAGAATTCCAAAGGTTTCCAACCTCCCGAGTAAGAAGGGTACTCCTCATCTCTGACCTAAGTGGCATCACCCTTAATTTTAAGCTGTCCCCCGGTTCTAAAATCCTCGACCAGAGGAGACATCTTATCTGCATCTACCTATCTATCCCTTTCAGTATTTTGTAAGATTCAATGAGATTGCTTCTCATTTTTGGAATCTGTAGAGAATACAGTCCTAGTTCGCCCAATTTCTCTTCATAGGACAGTCCTGTGTTGCCAGGAACAAGTCTTGTGAGTCTTCTTTGCACCCCCAATATGGCAATAATATCTTTCTTTAGCTAAGGAGACCAAAACTGCACATGGTACTCCAGGTGTGGCCTAATCAAACTCATATACAATTGAAGAAAGACCTCACTATTCCTGTGCCTAAATCCTCTTGAAAAGAAGGTAACGATCCATTAGCCTTCCCAATAGCTTGCAGCATCTGCATGTCAGCTTTCAGTGGCTTACTGATAAGGACACCTAGTTCCCTTTGGATATCAACAATTTCCAAACACTTACTATTTAAGAAATGCTCTGCAGATCTATTTCTCCAACAAAAGTGGATAACATGATATTTTTTCCACATAACTTTCCATCTGCCGTGTTCTTTCCCATTCATTAAGCCTGTCCAAATGCTCCTGAAGCCATTCTATATTGTCCTCTCAGCACACATTTCCACTTAGCTTTATTTCATCCACAAATTTAGAAATATTATATTTGGTCCCCACCTCCAAGTCATTGATTTCTATTGTGAACTGTTGAGGCCCTGGCATTGATCCTTATGGTACACCACGTCACAGCCTGTCGATGTGAGAATGACCTTTTTTTTGCAGTTTTCTGCCTGCTAGCCAATCTTGAATCAACATCAGTACAGTACTTCCTACCCCATGTGCTTTAGTCTTTCTAGCCAGCCTCCTATGGGGAACTCTATCAAAATTTTTATATAATCTAAGATCTTTGATGTCCATTGACTTACCTTTATCAATTTTGTTAGTAACTGCTTCAAAAACTTCAACAAGTTGATTAACACAATTTTCTATTTGCAAATCCATACTGACAATGCACAATCAGATCATTGTCAACCAGTTGTCTATTGATCCCATTCTATAATATTGTAACAATCCCCTATGACTGCTGCAAAACTAACAGGTCCATAGTTCCTTGATTTCTCTCTCACTCTGTTCATAAATATTGGGGTGACATTTGCTACCTTCAATCAACCGGAATCATTCCACAATCAATGGAATATTGAAAGATAATCACCAATGCATCAATAATTACAATAGTCACCATTCAACATTCTGGAATATCGACCATCAGGCCCAGGGAATTTTGCAACTTTCAAAACCATTAATTTCTCTAGTACAATCTTCTTACGAATGTTAATTTCCTTCAATTGCTCATTCTCCCTAGCTCTGATGAAGAGTCACTGGACTCGAAACATTAACTCCGCTTCCTTCCCACAGAGGCTGCCAGACTTGCTAAGTTTCACCAGCACTTTCTGTTTTCGTTACGCAAAAGGACTAATGGAATATCAGTCAGCAAAAGCAACAAGTAATAGACAGAGATAGTAGGAACTGCAGATGCTGGAGAATCCGAGACAACAAGGTGCAGGGCTGGATGAACACAGCAGGCCAAGCAGCATCATAGGAGCAGAGAGGCTGACGTTTCGGGCCTAGACCCTTCATCAGAAAAGGGGGAGGGGAAGGGGGTTTTGAAATAAATAGGGAGAGAGTGGGAGGCGGATAGAAGAGGGATAGAGGAGAGGATAGGTGGAGAGGAAACAAACAGGTCGAAGAGGCGGGGATGGAGCCAGGAAAGGTGAGTGTAGGTAGGGAGTTAGGAAGGGGATAGGTCA
>NC_063334.1:85520128-85560180 GCF_021869965.1 Rhincodon typus
AGGAACTGCAGATGCTGGAGAATCCGAGACAACAAGGTGCAGGGCTGGATGAACACAGCAGGCCCAGCAGCATCATAGGAGCAGAGAGGCTGACGTTTCGGGCCTAGACCCTTCATCAGAAAAGGGGGAGGGGAAGGGGGTTTTGAAATAAATAGGGAGAGAGTGGGAGGCGGATAGAAGAGGGATAGAGGAGAGGATAGGTGGAGAGGAAACAAACAGGTCGAAGAGGCGGGGATGGAGCCAGTAAAGGTGAGTGTAGGTAGGGAGTTAGGAAGGGGATAGGTCAGTCCAGGGAGGACGGACAGGTCAAGGGGGCGGGATGAGGTTGGTCGGTAGGAGATGGAGGTGCGGCTTGAGGTGGGGGGAGGGGATAGGTGGGAGGAAGAACAGGTTAGGGAGGCAGGGACGAGCTGGACTGGTTTTTGGGATGCGGTAGGGGGAGGGGAGATTTTGAAACTTGTGAAATCCACATTGATACCATTGGGCTGCAGGGTTCCCAAGCGGAATATGAGTTGCTGTTCCTGCAACCTTCGGGTGGCATCGTTGTGGCACTGCAGGAGTAATAGACAGAGCTAAGCGATTCCACAGCCAATGGATCAGATGTGAGTTCTGCAGTCCTGTCACATCCAGTCATGAATGGTGGTAGATAATAGAACAACTCACTGGAGGAGAAGGCTCCACAAATATCCCCAGCCTCAATGATGGGAGACACTAGCACACCCATGCAAAAGATAAGGCTGAAGCATTTGCTAAAAACTTTAGCCAGAAGTGCTAAGTAGATAATTCATCTCGGTCTCTTCCAGTAGTCTCCAGCATCACTGATACCAGTCTTCAGCTAATTTGATTCACTCCAGCTATTATCAAGAAATGGTTTGAGGCTCTGGATACTGCAAAAGTGATGGGCTATGACAACACTCCAGCAATAGTACCAAAGGTTTGCACTCGAGAACCTGCCGCTTCCTGAGTTAAACTGTTCCTGTGTAGTTACAACACTGGCATCGACCTGACAAAGTGGAGAATTGCCCCATGTCCTGTACAGAAAAACCACCCCATCAGTCTACTCTCGATCATCAGTAAAGTGATGGAAGGCACTATCAACCAGCACCTGCTCAGCAATAACCTGCTCAGTGATTCCTGATTTGGGTTCTGCCAAGGCCACTCTGCTCCTGACCTCATTACAGCCTTGGTTTAAACATGGACAAAACAGCTGAATTCCAGAGATGAGGTGAGAGTGACAGCTTTTGATAACATGGCCACATTTGACTGGGCGTGGCTTCCAGGAACACAAGCAAAACTGGAGTCAATGAGAATCGGCGAAAAGCTCTCTTCTAGTTGAAGTCATACCTGGCGCATAGGAAGGACTGCGGATGCTGTAAATCAGAAACAACAGCAGAAGTTGCCGGTAAAGCTCAGCAGGTCTGGCAGGATCTATGAAGAGAAATCAGAGTTAACGTTTTGGGTCCAGTGACCCTTCCTCAGAAGATAGGAAGAGGTTGTGGTTGCTGGAGGTCAGTCATCTCATTTCCTCAGGGTAGTGTCCTAGGCCCAACCACCTTCAGCTGCTTCACCAATGACCTCCTTCAATTATAAGGTCACAAATGGGTATGTTCACCAATGATTGTACAATGTTCAGCACTATTCATGACTGAAGCCATTCATGCCCAGAAACAACAAGACCTGGACAATATCCAAGCTGGGGCTGATAAGTAGCAAAGAATATGTGAGCCACACAAATGCAGGGCAATGATCATCTCTAATAAGAGACAAATTAACCATCAGATTTTGACATTCAACAGTTTTACCATCACTGAATCCTCCACTATCAACATTCTGAGGGTATATATTGACCAGAAACTGAACTGGATATACCATATTAATACACTGGCTATAAGAAAACGTCAGAGGCTAGAAATACTGCAGAGAGTAACTCACTTCCTGAAGACCCAAAGCCTTTCCACTATCTTTGAGGCACAAGTCAGGAATGTGATGGTATACTCCCCACTTGCCTGGATGAGTGCAGCTCCAACAAGATTCAAGAAGTTTAATACCATTCAGGACAAAGCAGCCCACTTGATTGGCAGCACATCTACAAACATTTAGTCACTCCACCATTAACGCTCAGTAGCAGAAGTGATTACAATCTACAGATGCAGTGAAGAAATTTGCCAAAGATTCTTAGACAGCATTTTCCAAACCCACAGCCTATTCCATGAAGAAAGACAAGTGCAGCCGACATGTAGGAACACTACCACCAGCAAGGTCTGCTACAAGCCACTCACCATCCTGACTTGGAAATATATCACTATTCCTTCAGTGTCACTGAGCCAAAATCCTGTAACTCCCTCCCTATTGGCATTATAGGTCAACCTACAACACATGGACTGCAGTGGTTCAAATTCACTACCTCCTTCTCAAAGGCAACTAGGGATGGGCAATGAATGCTGGCTCAGCCAGTGATACCCATATCCCATAAGTGAATAAAAAAAACTGAACTTTCCTAATTGACCATGGTTAATTGACTTTTTTTTTGAGTTTTTGTGCCTCGAAGGAATATCTTGTTGCTGTAAGACAAGGAATAGTTCTTTAAAGTTTTTCCATTGTCTATGTACATTCAAACCTTCTATATATTTTCCCAAACTACCTCAGCCACATGTGCCTTGTGCCTTCATAATTTCTCTTATTCAAATTTAACACTTGTTTTAAAACGAACTACCTCACTTTCAAACATAATGTAAAATTCAACCATACTGTGTTCTCTCATCCGTAAAGATTCTTTTGCAACAGATTGCTAATTAGCCCTTTTTTCATTACATAATACTAAATCTGAATTGGCATGTCCTCTTGTTAGCTCTTCATCATACTGTTCTAGAAAACCATCCCTAACGCACTCCAGCGTCATCCTATCCAGCATTAGTAGTCAATTCGTTTACTTAGACTATATGTGAATTGAAATCACTCATAAATCTTGAATGGGTACTAATGGGAAGTGAGCCTTGTTGATAATATATTGGTTGTGTTTGAAAACAAAGTACAGCGTTCCAAATTGTAACCGCTTATTGCATGAAAAGGTTTCTCCTCTTGTCACTGTTACTTATTTTCCTAATTACCTTAAATCATGTTGTCAAACTTTTCATCACTGAAGAAAAGCTTTCTTTATCTGCTCTGTCCAATCACTCATAATTCAGTATAACTCTGTCGAATGTCCTCTTACCCGTCTCTTCTCAAATTTATCTAATAAGTTCCTCATTCCTAGAATCGTGCTGTGAAATTCCTCTGCATCATCTTTAATGACTACACATTCTTCCTCAATTGTGGCACCCAGAGCTGGATGTAACATCTAGCTGAGGATAAAGTAGCTCTACAAATAAAAATAAAACAAAGAACTGTGGATGCTGGAGATCTGAAACAAAAACAGAAAGTGCTGGAGAAACTCAGCAGGTCTGGCAGCATCAATGGAGAGAAAACAGAGTCAATATTTTTAGTTCAGTGACTCTTTGTCAGAACAGAAAGCAGCTGGAAATGGGTGATAATTTGCCAATGTCAGGGGGTAGTGTTGTTGGAGGGAAAGGAATGAGTCAAATAGATGGAGACAGTGCCCAGAGAGAGAGAGACAGAAATGGAAAAGAAGACAAAGGAATTACTGATGATAAACTAGTAGATAAATAAATGCTGAATGGGTACTGATGGGAAATATGCACAGTTGAAAATGGATTGGTTGTGGTTGACAGGACCCTAGAAGAACAACAAGACTGTAATTACTGCCATTGGACTTGTCTCCTTTTCTGAAAATAATTATAATATTAATATGCTTGAGATCTGCCGACACACACTCCTCTTCCTCGATTAAGAGATGTGAGGTATGTGGATGTGGCAGTATCTATTTCTGATATATTTCAGAATTTCAATAGACTCCTCTTCTGTTCAATAGATTTTGTTATTTTTCGGGTGTTGAATGTCCTTTTCAAATACGTTCTGGATTAGGATGGCACAAGTCTAAATTGAAAGGGCTTTGAGGAATAAGATAGAGTCATAGAGTCATAGAGATGTATGGCATAGAAACAAACCTTTCAGCCCAATTCGTCCATCCTGACCAGATATCCTAAATAATCAAGTCCCATTTGCCAGCAGCTGGCCCATATCCTCTGAACCCTTCCTATTCATATACACATCCAGATGCCTTTTAAAATGTTGCAATTGTGCCAGCCTCCACCACTTCCTTTGGCAGCTCATTCTGTACATGCACCACCCTCTGTGTGAAAAAGTTTCCCCTTGGGTGCTTTATAAATCTTTCCCTTCTCACCTTAAACCTATGCCCACTAGTTTTCGACTCCCCCACCCTGGGGAAAAGACCATGTCTATTTACCCTACCCATACCCCTCATGACTTTATAAGCCTCCATATGGTCACCCCTCAGCCTTCAACGCTCTATGGAAAATAGCCCCAACCTATTCAGCCTCTTTCTATAGCTCAAACCTTCCAACCCTGGCAACATCCTTGTAAATCTTTCCTGAACCCTTTCAAGCTTCACAACATCCTTCCTATAGCAGGGAGACCAGAATTGCACACAGTATTCCAAAAGTGGCCTAACCAATGGTCTATACTTCCATAAATGACCTCCCAACTCCTATACTCAATGCACTGACCAATAAAGGCAAGCATACCAAATGCCTCCTTCACTATCCTATCTACCTGCACCTCCACTTTCAAGGAACTATGAACCTGCACTCCAAGGTCTCTTTGTTCAGCCACACTCCCTAGGACTTCACCATTAAGTGTATAAGTTCTGCCCTGATTTGCTTTCCAAAGTACAGCTCCTCACATTTAACTAAATTAAACTTCACCTGCCAATCCTTGGCCCATTGACCCATCTGATTAAGATCCCATTGTACTCTGAGGTAAACTTCTTTGTTATCCACTACACCTCCAATTTTAGTGTCATCTGCAAACTTTCTAACCATACCTCCTATGTTCACATCCAAACCATTTATATAAATGACAAAAACCAGTGGACCCAGCTCAAGTCCTTGTGGCACACGATTGGTCACAGGCCTCCAGTCTGAAAAGCAACCTCCACCACCACCCTCTGCCTTCTACCCTCAAGCCAGTTCTGCATCCAAATGGCTAGTTTTCCATGTATTCCACGTGATCTAACCTTGCTAATCAAGCTTATTGGTCTATAGTTCCCTGGCTTTTCCTTACCACCTTACTTAAGTAGTGGCACCACATTAACCAACCTCCAAGCTTTTGGCACCTCACCTGTGGCTATCAATGCTACAAATATCTCAGCAAGGAGCCCAGCAATCACTTCCCTAGCTTCCCACAGAGTTCCAGGGTACACCTAATCAGATCCCGGGGATTTATCCACCTTTATGTGTTTTAAGTCATCCAGCACCTCCTCCTCTATAATACGGATATTTCTCAAGATGTAACTATGTATTTCCCCAGATTCTATATCTTCCACATCCTTCTTCACAGTAAATAATGATGCAAAATACTCATTTAGTATTGCTCCCATCTCCTGCGGTTCCACACATAGGAGGCCATGCTGATCTTTAAGGTGCCTTATTCTTTCCCTAGATACCCTTTTGTACTTAACGTATTTGTTGAATCCCTTTGGATTCTCCTTAACCCTATTTGCCAAAGCTATTTCATGACCCTTTTTGCCCACCTGATTTCCCTCTTAAGTGTACTTCTACTACCTTTATACCATTCAAGGGATTCATTCGATCTCTGCTGTCTATCTTTGACATATGCTTCCCTCTTTTTCTTGATCTCAATTTCTCTAGTCATCCAGCATCCGCTACACTTATCAACCGTGCCCTTCACCTGAACAGGAAGATACTGTCTCTGGATTCTCATTATCTCATTTTTGAAGGCTTCCCATTTTCCAGCCGTCCCTTTACCTTCAAACATCACCCTCAATCAACTTTTGAAAGTTCTTGTGTTCAAATTAAAACAGAGGCTCAATTGAGGAGTTTTTCCAAATGTTCTCTCCAGCAAGCTCCGACTGCCCCTCTGTCCTTAGTTCCCTTCATGCTTGGCTCTCATTGCTGGAGTGCTTGGATCACCTTGACTCTGACAAATAATCCATGTATGTAGCTATTGTTGTTTATGAGTCTGAAATGGTTAATACTGAAGAGTGCTACAAACATCACCTACTATAATGATGGTGCATGAACTTGTGGGCAAAGGAGCTTAGGATCTTGGAGGAGAGACACCTAAGATCTGATCGCCCTTAAATTCCCTGAATTATGTCTATCTCATTAAAGTAATCTGTAATTAGTTGCTCAACTCCAATAAACTATATCTTGTTAACTGCAAGTAACTTTTCTAATTAGACCAGGGAATGGTTTTTCTCGACCACACCAGACTAGTAGGCCCTGCATAGTTTTCTACAGTTAAAGAGGATGGTGGCAGCAATCCTCATCATGAGCAGCAGTTTGTACAGCATAGTGATCTGACATGCTCACAGAACAGTTGATGTTTGTGTGTTGTTAGATCTCCCACAATCTTTCTGCCCATCATTTGTTCTTTATGTCATTTGTTTCATGCAGTGCCACAGTTTACAGCAGCCTTTAGGGCTGAAAAACAATTATCTAAGAGTTAGATGTATTTGAAGTGTGAATTTCAATTATTAAATAAATCACACAGCTAGGAACTGTTCTTTTTCTTTTTTATGGTTATTGTAATGAAGACAAGCTGATCCCGAGGAAAACAGGACATTGTTATGACAGTTCTTGAACTTGCCTTGTTATAAAACATATGGAGCTTAGTTAAAAGTGTTGTAGCTCAGGTGCAGCATAATGCTGAGTGTTCAGTCATGGTGTTCTAGTCTTATCTGCGTGTTCTAATTTAATGGTGCAGAAACAAGACAAAAAAAAAATCATGTTTTGGATGATGTGAGTCTAATTGTGCTGTATAGGTCTTCCCCTCATTTTTGCTCCTCTGAGGCTGTAAGCTTTATTCAGATTTTCTTCCAATCAAGCTGCAATATTATTCCATGGGCAGTTAGCCTAAAGTAGATACAACAGGTTTTAGGTTCAGTTCAGCGAGTGTGGTAACCTCAGCTCAGGACGGTATGAAGATAGCAAAAGTTGGCTTCTGTATTCTTTAAGAAGTGGAAAACTGGCCAAGTTCCTTGTTATGGTTTCTGATAATTATCAAATAACTACATATTAAAGGCATATGTGCAATTACAGGGCAGGTAAGGTAAGACTGAGCTTTAAAACAAATGCTGAAAATCAAAAACAAAAACAGGACATGCTCCAAACATTCATCAGGTCAGTCTGCATCTTCGAAAAGTCAAAAAGAATCTGAAGGCTTCAGATGTAACCATTTCTTGAACAAGCATGTGGCCTGATCTTTTCCAGTACAGTTAAAGATTTAGATTTGCCAGTGATTATTTGGGGACTAAAATAATTTTAGCTCAAACTAGTAGTATAATTATGGGAGAAGGGATTTCAGTGGCTTAAAATTCTTACACTGTCTGATGATTCAGGATCAGAGTGAGATCACACAGGAGACCACATCATTTACACCCATCAGTGGATGGAGGGACAAGCAATTCTGGTAAACAGCCAGTATTTCATGGATATGGTAAATTTGCAGTTAGGTTAAGTTTCTGAATGAGTAATCCCTAGGCCTGGTCTAACCTAGAGAACATGAATGTAGAGTCTATAAGTTTGTGAATTTGGGTTCAAATGTCTGGGAATAAAGCCTTGGTCTGTAAAAGTGACCTTGAAGCTGTCAGATTGTTTTAAAAATTCTAAATGCCCTACAAAGGTAAAATAAATCCGTCATCCTTGCAATTGGGTAGATCGCACTTTCTCCACATTGATTCCAGGCTGCATGAGGTCTCACGGCATCAGGCCAAGCATAGATAAGGAAACCTCCTGCTGATTACCACCTATCAACCTACACAACTGATAAGTTGGACAAATGATTTAACCTCTGCAATTCAGCACTTTTGTCCACGTTTGGACTAAGAGGAGCCAGTGACCTGGTTGGAACTGACTGAATGCTGTTTGATGGATCTATCAGCAACAATTTCTGTCACATCGAGGGATTTATACCGAACACTGTGGAAGTCTCGTAGATTGTCAAGCATCAGGTTAATATATTCATTCTCGCTGAATTATATCCTCCAAAAAATGTCTCAGATGCCTCCATCACCATTCCTGGGTATGTCATGTCCAACCAGCAGGACAAACTCAGAAGAGGTGATAACATAACGTACATCAAAATAGCGGCCCTGGAAGTCCTCAATGTTCCATTGTGGCATCAGGTCAAACGTGAGCAAGGAAAGCTCTGGCAGATTACTACTATCAGCCTCCCTCAACTGATGAATCAGTATTCGTCCATGTAAAGCACCACTCAGAAGGAGCACCAAGAATAGCAAGGTTACAAAATGATTTCTGGGTGATTCAGTAACAAGCAGGAAGTGGAGGATGGGATAAAGTTAGCGGGCTGAATCTAGTGCCACAAGCATCATTGAAAGGGTCTCAGCTATTTAATGTCTATGTTAATTTAATACATTGATGACATGACTAAATTTATTGTACCTAAATTTATTGATGATAGACATCATGGTAAGAATGTAAGATGTAGGAGGACACTCCAAAGAGATATAGGCAGATCAACTGAGCAGACAATGATATGAAGTATAATGTGGTATGTGTGAGGTTATTTATTTTGGCAGTTAGACTAGAAAAGCAGAATTTCTTTTAAAGGGGTTACCATTTAAATGTCAATGTTCAGAGAGACTTTGGAGTGCTTTTATAAGGAACACAGTAAGTTAATTCATTGTTAATTCATTGTACTCTCACTTACTTTCCCTGGTTAGGGAGTCTAGAACATAGGAGCTTGGCCACAGAATAAGGATCAATCATTTAGGCCTGAGTTGAAGAGAAATTTCTTCACACAGTGGTGATCAACCTTTGGAATTCTCTGCTCCACATGGTCATGGGTATTCCAATACTGAGTCTATTCAAACTCAAGATCAATAGCTTTTCAGAAATGAGGAATATAGGGAATGGGCAGAAAAATGTAGTGGAAGTAGAAATTCGACCATGATCTTTATTATTGAATAACAGAGCAGGCTCGAGGGTCCAAATAGTTTACTCCTCCTCTGATTATGTATGTTCACTATATCCCAGGGAGGTGTCAGCACTTGCATGACAGTTGTTTTTTTCAAGTTTTACTTTACAGAATTTGCCTTTTTTTTTGTTGATAGGTAACTGGGCCTTTAGGAAACCCAAAGAGAAACCCTGGTGCACAGCTGTGACCATTCTCCTCTTAAGATGAATGGGACAGAAAGTCACAAGCTGCCTGTTATGATTTCCAGCAAAGTACATACTGTGAGTGTCACTTCCCACTGGGACTTGGGAAGCAATCCTACAATGGAGTTAATATGACATATTCGTTCACTACCCAAGTAAAGCTAATAGGTGGGGAACCTTTTATTTGTTCATGCTGATTCATGTTTGGGAGAGCTGCATGGTTTCCTCTCATTTTGCTTCTGCTGTTGATAAGCCATTTACCAATTAGCAGCCAGCAACATGCTATCATACTCACACACCCAGTCACTGCGTGCGGGACAGGAGAGAGCTATGTGACTAATAAAGAATATTTCTGAAGATGAAATGTTCACCATATAAAATACCAGGATTTAACAAAGTCTCTTAAAGGCAGATTTCTTTTTTCCCTATCTTGAGTTTGGCAACACACAAGATTGTGGCTTATATTTTCCATTACGTGTCTCCTCATCCACAGCTGTAAAAACAATGACACAAGCTTCATTTTCCATGTTTTCCTTTCAGTCCTCCCTGCTTTTCTTCCCCTCAAAACATGCTGAATCATTTTGGGATATAGTTCTGTGATGCCAACAGTCCATATAATATCAACCAGCAAGATTTCCCCTCTGCACCATGTATGACAAACTAAATATAAACCTGGTTTAGGGTTAAATTACTCAGCCAAAACAGAGGAAGAGTTCTTCCAAACAGTGATTCTTAATAATTGATTTCTAAGTGGTTTGTGGATTAGCCAAAGGCGTGGGACATTGCAATCATGTCCTTACCCAAAATTCTCTCATGTACTTGCAATAGGAGTCATTGACTTACCATCATAAGCAGGAATCCTAATATATTCTTCCCCTCTTTCCTGGACCAGATCCTTTGAAAACTTAACTGTCATCCCAGATGAGCAATCATCAAATCTAGGACAAATAAAAGCAAAAAGATGCTGAATATCTGAGATAAAAACAGAAAGTGCTGGAGAAAAGCAGCAGATCTGGCAGCATGTGTGAAGAGAGAAACAGAGCCCAAATCCAATATGACCTTTCTTCCAAATCTTAGAGGGTCTTACTGACATGAGATTTGTGGCAGAATTTGAGGAGAAGTCCAGCAAGGCATTGGTCAGGACTCCAGGGTCATCTCATCTGGGGCTATCTGGCTATCTGATGGGGTCAGCCACAGTCAGTCCATCAGGTCCATCCACATAAACAGAGGAATGTTGGGTGGAGAGAAATGAAGGGGGTCTGCTACTGCAGGAGGGAGACTAGGGAATCTATTATTTGGGATTAGGGACTGTAGTTTGAAGGAAAAGGGGATGAAAATTGTAGAGTGGGGCAACAGTATTTGGAAGGGAGGGGATATGGTAAAGCATAGGTGGGAAGGGGGTCATTCAGGAGGGGGTTTGTCCATATTAAGAGCACCCTGGATTCAAGGGGGAGTCACTGTACAACCACACTAGGCATGGACATCTCATATAGCAGGGGCTAGGGCATTTCTACCTGTTGGAATAAATGGGTCTTTTTTCCAAGTGTCAAGCACTGAGTGGGATACTGCAGAGATCGGTTCTTGGCTCCCAACTATTTGCAGTATATTTTAATGATTTAGGTGTGGGAACTAAATTTAATATCTCCAGTTTTGCAGATGACACAATGCTGGGTGGGAAGGTAAACTGTGAGGAGTATGCAGAGATACTTCAGTGTGATTTGGACGTGTTGAGTGAATGGCCAAACGCATGGCAAAGGGAGTATAATGTGGATAAGTGTGAGGTTATCAACTTTGGTAACAAAACAGGCAGGCAGGTTATCATCTAAATGATGACAAGTTGGGAAAGAGGGAGGTGCAATGAGATGTAGATGTCATTGTACATCAGTCACTGAAAGTAAGCATACAGGTAAAGCAGGCAGTGAAGAAGACAAGTGGTACGTTGACCTTCATAGCAAGAGATTCAAGTACAGGAGCAGGGATGTCTTGCTGCAATTAAGGCTAGGTGGATTAACCATGGGAAATGCAGAGTTACAGGTATAGGGTGGGGGGTGGGTCTATGTGGGATGCTCTTTGGAGGGTCAGTATAGACCCAATAAGCTGAACGGCCTGCTTCCATAGTGTAGGAATTCTATGATTCTATGTTTCTGTGAATTATGTAAGGCCTTGGAATATTGTGTGAAGTTTTGATCCCCTTATTTGAGGAAGGATGTTCTGGCTAAGCAGTGAGTGCAAAAAACATTGAGCAGACTGATTCCTGGGATGGCAGAACTGATGTATGAAAATATATTGGATATGTTAGAGCTATATTCACTGGAGTTTAAAAGAATGAGGGAGGAATCTCCAAAAACCTATAACATTCAAGCTGGAAGAACAGCACCTCATTTTCCGCCTGGGGACACTGTAGCCTTCCGGACTCAATACCGAGTTCAATAACTTTAGGGCTTGAGCTCTCCCTTGTCCTTAACCCAACTCCCACACAAAAGCCTTGTTAACACATTGTCTGCGATTACACACAACCCATTGTTAGCCATTAACAGTCCCTACTAATAGCTATTCACCCTCGTAGCCGGATCAGTATCCATTTTTTTTGTCTATCCAATGGTTCTTCTCTCTCTTTGGGCTCTATCCCCACCTATTTTATACTCCTTACCGCAACCCCCACCCTATCTTCTGCATATATAAACTGACATTTACCCAGCTATCAATGGTTCTGAGGGTCACTCGACTTAAAACGTTAACTCTGATTTCTCTTCACAGATGCTGTCAGACCTGCTGAGCTTTCCCAGCAATTTCTGTTTTTGTTCCTGATCTACAGCATCTGCAGTTTTTTCTTTTCTTATATGGACATTAAATGCTGGCCCAACCAGTGACACCCACATCCTGTGAGCGAATAATAAAAAAAATTCTCATAAAGACAGCTCTCATCACAGGACAATTAGCTTTATCTTCAGAGCTTCTTAAGACTGAATGGTCTACAATAGCTGAAAGTATGGAAAGTTGTTTGACTGATTGGGAAATCAAATAACATCGAATTACTTTGACTATTTCATAAATATATGTATTGAGGCCTATTACAATG
Organism: Rhincodon typus; assembly: GCF_021869965.1. Lineage (NCBI taxonomy): Eukaryota > Metazoa > Chordata > Chondrichthyes > Orectolobiformes > Rhincodontidae > Rhincodon > Rhincodon typus. Next base: position 85,532,486 of record NC_063334.1, read on the forward strand.
TGAGTTATTGTCTCCAGTTGTGGAGTAAGATTGACATCCAGACTTTATTTGTAAAATGTTTTCAGGAAATCATAACTCCCATTGAAAAATCTGTCTTTCAGACAGAAGAAATGGGTGCAAGATTTAAAGTAGGCAACAAAGGCCTTGTCTGCTTCTAGAGAGCCAGCAAGAGAGCTGCCACCTCATTTTGGGAAAGTCTGCTGTATTAGGTGCCAATTGGGTACTCACCTGGACAGCTTCAGGCCTTTCCCTGGGATCAGGTACCCAGGAGCTGAAGTCCCACTGGCAGAGAGATGCCAAAAAACCTGAAGCCAGCAGCTCTTAATTACTTGGCATTACCACCAAATGGCTAATAATTACTGCTGGTAATGTACCTACGTGATACCAAAGCTAATGTCAAGGTGGTGATCAAATGACAGGCATCTTGAAAGAGGAGGGAGAGGGTCTGCAGCAAGTGCAAATGGTTTCTCACTCTGTTCCCCTTTCTAATGCTGTGTTCCCAATCAGATACCTGCTCCAGAAATCCTCAAGTAATCCTGACAAGGTTTGCTTTTTAAGCTTCTTGCGGGCATTCAATCTGCCCTAGCAGATCTGAACATGAAATCATGCGCAAACTAAATTTACCAAGAGCACATAACGCTCTTTGTAGAGCTGTAGAGTCATATAGTACAGAAACAGACCCTTCAGTCCAACTCGTCCATACCGACCAAATTTCCCAAACTAAACTAGTCCCACTTGCCTGTGTTTGGTTGATGTCCTTCCAAACCTTTCCTATACATGTATCTATCCAAATGTCTTCTGTAACAGAAACCTTTTAGACTTTGTTATTCCACTCATTTATGAATACCACTCACAGCATTAATCTAGCGATATATATTTTAAAACAATAAAACTCTTACATTGATTTTTAAGAAGTTTCTAGGTATTACTGAAACAGATGCTCCAAAGGAAAAATCTAACATTACAGTTAATCATGAATTTGTTTATCTTAGTGATGCTATCAGCTCTGCTGACGTGGTTTACTTAAAAGACAGAAAACCCAACCTACACTAAATAACTAGTGGAGTCTCTGTTTGTAGATGTGTGTGAGCAGAAGCTGATGGATGGACACAGATCCTCCCTAATAGTCCGAAAAGCTGAGAATTCCTTGGGATTTTTTTTTGCTGGGGATAAAAACGTTTTAAAAAATTTATGATAACTGCTAGTACAGAAGGTGAAGAGAGTCCAATTTCTAATAGAGAATAAATATTATTACAAAATATGACAGAGGTATATTTTTAATGACATTCACCCTGACATTCTGATCTGTGTTGGAAATCCTGAGTGGAATCTTAAAGGGGTTTGAGAGACTATGGGCTCTGGCGAGATGTGTGGTAGAATTGGGAAGTCAGCTAGGCCCATTTCAACGTCAAGTTAATCTTTTATGTTTCTTATGAGCGGTGTAATGAGATTCTCGCTAGGCAGCAGCAAGATTCATCCTCTTTTCCTGCCCCTGATCTGGTTAAAAATCACTCTCTTACCTTTCGATGTCTTCTGCTCTGGGGATTCCTGGACAGGGACTTCATGTTATGAACCTGTTTAGGAATCAACCAATCCAGCAGTGAAGAAGGTTTTTGTAGAACTCATTCTCCTTTTTGTTGCAGTAAATATGCCTTTTTCTGAAATTTAAATGTCAAGCAGCATAGCCAATCATAGTATCGTGGAGTCATAGTCACAGAGATCTACAGCACTGAGAAAAGGCCTTTAGCACATTATGTCCACACTGGTCAAAAACAACCACTAATTATTCTAAATCCCACTTTCCAACACTTAGCCTATGACCTTGTATGCCTTGGTATTGCAAGTGCACATCCAAATACTTCTTAAATGTCATGAGGGTTTCTATCCCTACTACCTATTCGGGCAGTGGGTTCCAGGTTCCCAACATCAATGGTGAGAAAGTTTTTCCTCTTACCTTAAAACTACACGCCCCGGTTATTGACCCCTCCACCAAGGTCAGAAGTTTCTTTTTGTCTACCCTGTCTATGCCACTCATAATAATCACTTAGGTAAATGTCAGATTAGGGTACCAGCTAGGTGAGGTCAGTAATGTGCCAGGTGGATAGGATGCCAGGGTCCCAGGTAAGTGAATGCGTGCTAACGGTAGGTCGGGGTCATGAAGATGTCGTGTCCAGTGGTAAGTAGGGGGTTATCAGATCTGAGGGCTGGGAGTGTGACAGTTACTCCTGTCTTAAAAGAGGAAAGATTACTAGAGAGGTAAGGAGGTTTGGGGAGTGATTTGCAAACCTTAGGGCCGGGTACCAGAGGTATGGCAACCATTGATAGAGCAATCAGGGATATTCAAGAAGCCAAAATTAGAAGAGTGTGGATATCTTGGAGGTTTTTAGAGTTGGATGAGATAACAGGGGCAGGCAGAGGTGAGATCAAGGAAGGTATTGAAAATGAATATGAGAAATTTACTGTTGAAGATTCCTAATTCACTGAGTGAAGGGCAGAGCTAGGGAAGCCAGGCAGGATTGCATTAGAATAGGCAAGGCCAGAGGCAACAAAGGCATGGATGTGTGTTTCAGCAGAAGATGAGTTCAGACAGGGCTGAAGTCAGGTAATGTTATTTGAAACAACAGAAACTTTGGTCAGGTGCGGTCAGAAACTCATACTGGAGTTAATTACAATGCCATTGTTGTCAACAGTCTGATCAAATTTCAGACCATTACCAGAGAGAGGGATGGAGTCAATGCCATTGTTACGGTATCATTATTCCAAAATGGCACTTATATCATTTCCCTTAATTGACTACCTACTTCTTAGGAACTAAAAAAATGGCCAGTGTGAAGTAACCCAGGACTCTTTGACACAGCAAACTGAAATAGTGCCCTAACTTGCCATTCAGAGAATGACACATCTTCTATACGCTTTCAAATTTTCAGATTTCATTTACTATTTCACAATCGGCTTGCTGAGTCAGGATTGTTTGTTGTCATGCAGTAGTCAACTCTCTGATTGAAATTAAAACGTGCAGCTTCCTGCATCCTTGTATCTAGTGTATACCTGAGATATATTGCCACTATATAGGCATGTTAATTATAATATTGGCAAAATATTGTAAACATCATTCCCAATGAAGTATTAATTCCACATTGAATAGAACTATAAAATTAAAGAATTGTTAGAACTGCTAGCTCAATTTCGTCACTATTGAATTGGTGTTTCTTTTTATTTTGAGAACTTACCTAAATTTCAGTGCCAGAATTAAATTCAATACTAAAAAATTAAAATTCAAAATTAAATTAAATTCCATCCAGCTCTACACCTTGTTATCTTAAATTCAATTAAAGCCAATTTTTCATCCATACTGCCTTTTTATTACATGGACTTCAACAAGCTTTTGTGTGGTGATTCATCAGATATCTTTTGGCACAATTAAATCCACCATCACAACCCCGGTGTGAGACTCAGATTATAAACACTGGCTGCCTATAAAAGGTGTTCTCCATATCATCTTTGAACCTTTTTACCAAGCTCCTTGATTATTTGTCATCTAGGTTTTAGATCCTTTGATCAATGGGAACAGTTTTTTTCTATATTATATTGATCTGGGCTTCTCATGATTTTGAATTGCTCTATCAAATCTTACAACCTTCTGTGCTGTCATGAGTTTGACCAATTTATTTACGTAACTGGAACCATTCTAATTTGTTCATCTAGTGCAGACTTGATAAGCTGAGTAGCCTCTTTCTGGGCCATAACCTTTCTATGGTTCTTCGGGTCTAAATATTTTCAATACCTTCTCGAAGGCCTTCGCATCCTTCCTAAAGTGAAGTGTTCAAAATTGGAAGCAAGACGTACAAGTTGTGATTGAACCAGTGTTTTATAATGCTTCAACGTAATTACTTTATAGCTCCTACTACCTCTACTTTATTCTTGTACTTTTTTCTGCTATTTATTAAGAGATTCCTGTCTTCTAGCCAGTTTTGCAGCGATACAGCCACTTTATTGAAGTATTAATTCCACATTGAGTAGAGCTATAAAATCAAAGAATTATTAGACACTGCTAGCTCCATTTGCTCACCACTGAATCTGCATTTCATTTTATTTCAAGAACTTGCCTAATTCCCCCGAGTGCCACAATTAAATCCAGTTAAAGCCAGTTTTTCATCCATACTGCCTTTTTATTACATGGACTTCAACAAGCTTTTGTGTGGCGCTTCATCAGTTGTCTTTTGGAAGTTCATTTACACCACATGAACCACATTGCCATCATCAAGCCTGTCTGTTACTTGATGAAGGAACTCAACAAAGTTAAATAGTCATTTGAAAGTACAGAACTTGAGTCTTGCTGAAAAAAGACATTTTTTGTTGAAGCAACACCTTCACCAATAAAAACTGAGCTGTCAACCAGTCAGCACTCTGCTCACAACCAGTATAAAATATGTTTTCCCTCTACATTGATATTCTTGCCTTGAGAATCAGATATTAAAGGAACATTCCTGTCTCAGTCTCAAAGCACAGAAGATAGGTAGAGATTGTTGTGTGTAGTCTTCAACTATGTTTCTTCAGGATTCATGGAGCCTTCCCAAAGCAATAGATTTTTGGAAAGACAAGGAGATATATCAAGCTTAGGCAGAAGAAGAGATTTCCAACCATTCTGATCATTTTTCTCATCTTCAATTTTAGAACAGACAGACACAAAGCTGTCCAAAGAAGTTTACATTTGACATGCTATCTGGGTTTCCTGAGATCAAGAAATTTGAGACAGCCAAACAGCAGAATCTGAGATGTAAATTTAACCTTCCTTATCTCTCAGATGATCTTTGGACTTCATATGCTTCAGCATTCTGGTGCAGTATAATAAATAATCCTCAAGTTTATATATTTCATGCAATGCATCTAATCTCCTCCAAGATTGCCACCACAGAAAGACAGTCCCTAGTTCCTCTCAGCATGCTGGAATAAATACCTAGGATCCTAATGATTTATTTGTTTCCAACACTGCTTTCTACATTAGGGCATCCATTTCATTTCAGTAAGAATTATTGTAGGAATAATTGGCAATTTAGTTGTGAGAAACCCCTTGGGGTGAGTGACCATAAATTGATAGAACTCTACATCAAGATGCAGAGTGAGGTAGTTGATTCTGAGACCAGGGTCCTGAATCTCAATAAATCAAAATCAATGATATGAGGAATGAATTGGCAATGATGGATTGGAAATGAATGAATGAAATGACAGTGGATAAACAATGACAAACATTCAAAGATCGAATGGGTGAGCTACAAAAATTGTTCATTTCTGTCTTGTTGCAATTATATAGAGCATTGGTAAGGCCACATCTGAACTGTTGTGTGCAGTTTTGGTCTCCTTATCTGAGAAAAGGTGTTCTTGCTATAGAGGGAGTGCGGGGAAGGTTCATCAAATTGATTCTTGGGCTGGCAGGGCTGACGTATGAAGACAGATTGAGTCAGTTAAGATTGTATTGACTGGAGTTGAGAAAAATGAGGGAATATCTCATAAACACCTATAAAACTCTCACAAGGCTAGATGCAGGAAAGATGATCCCGATAGTGAGGGAGTCCAGAACCAGAGGTCATAGTTTAAGGATAAGGGATTAAAATTTTTAGGACTGAGATGAGGAGAAATTTATTCACCCAGAGAGTGGCGAGTCTGTGAAATTTGCTACCACAGAAAGTTAACACAGAAAGACTGAAGCAAAACATTAGGTGTTTCAAGAAGCAGGTAGACATAGCTCTTAAGGGATCAATGGTTATGGGGGAGGGTGGAATTAGGGAATGGAGCTTGATGATCAGCGATGATCATATTGAATAGCAGAGGGGTCGAATGGCCTACTCCTGTCCCTACCTTCTATGTTTCTATCTTTCTATTATTTTCACTTGGGCTTTCTATGTTTGTGGAGTTTGTTTTTGTCATTTCATGTGACTGAATGAAGTAATAATGCAGAACAGAAACTGAAAATGCTGGAAATATTCAGCAGGTGAGGTTGAACTGAAAAAGTTAGAGGTAGCAGATTTCAAGCAAGTATAGCTGAGTCCCACATGGTTGAACAACAGTGGAGAGGCATTGGACATGATAGTGTCTGGTCCAGATTGGTCCCAGTGGGTGAGCTAGGTGAGAAGATGAAGATGGAGTAGGATGGGGTACTTAGGTTGCTGCTTAGACAGAAGAAGCAATGGGTGTCTCCAATGGGCCATTTTGGGGATAGCAAGGGGCGATAAGACAGAGGCTGTACTATTATCTAAGAAGGAATCCAGCCTGCATGAACACAGGAAAGTAGGAAGTGGAAGAGTGCAGTGAGTAGTTGGGAACGACCAGAATTGTGACAGCATTTGAACCAAACCAACTGGACTAAGTAGGTCTCATATACAAGATGTGTTTAAAGAGGGCATCTGGAGAGATAGGAGAGAAGTTAAAGGAACATGTAAGTTCAGGGCTTAGACAGGGGGATCTTTATTAGAAATTTGGCCTGTTGGAATATGTTAAGGGATGAAATAAGCAGATGCCACAGCACACTTGCTTGTTGTTTTGGGTATTAGGGTGACCTTCCATATTATCACTGTAACTTTTCTGCTTCACAATTCTTATTCGGATACATATGGCTTTTTCAAATTTAGATTTTTCAGATTGAAGTTTCTCGAGAAGCTAGCTTTCCTGTTCTCCAGCAACTTTCTTAACTTTTTGTAGACAAAATTGTTCTTCTTCTAAAAATTAATTAGGGACTAGCAGGAGTTTGGAATTTTAGGATGTCAGATGTTTAACCATATCGGATGATTTTACAGCTTGCATCATACCATGGCAGTATTACATTTCTGTGTCTCTGTGTTCCGATGTTTATCAATGTCTTTGAATGTTCTTGGAAGCAGTTCAAGCAAACTGCACCTGTAGATGGTCGTTGAAAATTGGCCACTGTGCATATAATCATGCATTTGAGACTAGTACAATAGAATGCATAATTGACCATGGAGACAATATATTGTATAAACATAGACAGAAGAAGAAAAAATATGTTTCAAAGTAGATTACCCCCATCTCTGGTACTCATAACAACTTTGTCAGTTCCATAACAAGCAGTTAATTGTTATTACCAGAAACATCACAAGATATTGACATCAAGTGACATGTTTGGGAGCTGGAAATGCTCCAGTCTGTAAATCACCTCAGGGACTGGATTTTATGTGTTTAGCCAAATCCTGCTTGTGGATGAGTCTTATGCAAAATTCTACTTGAAGAATTTCCATGTTATACCAGAGGCAATAAACTTAAATAATCAGTAGGACTGCTCCGTTCAAAATTCTGAAAAACATCATGCTCATGAATAAGCTATTTTAATTTGTCATGATATAAATATGGCTTAAACCATTGAACAGGGAATTCAAGTTTTAAAATAATAATAAACCATTGGACTTTTCCATATTCACTAATTTGGAAACAAATTTGGCATCATTCTCATTGCATTCTCTTACACCAGGTAGATATCAATGACTTAGTTATTAGGTTCAAAGAGTGGAATATATGAAGGGTTATCACAATCACAATTTATTTTGGATATTGATGAAAACCTTTGGATACATGCATCAAATGGCTTTCAACGTAAATATATTTCCAAACACCTAAGGCTGTTTAGAGTTACAAACACGAACCTAATAAATATATGATTCAGCTCCTATTTGGTACTTCGTCATGAGAATGGAAAGACTAATTTATGCTGCATTCTGGAATTAGTGCCAGATCAAGAACATAAGAACATAAGAACTAGGAGCAGGAGTAGGCCATCTGGCCCCTCGAGCCTGCCCCGCCATTTAATAAGATCATGGCTGATCTTTTTGAGACTCATCTTCACTTACCCGTCCGCTCACCATAACCCTTAATTCTTTTACTGTTCAAAAATTTATCTAGCCTTGCCTTAAAAACATTCAGTGAGGTAGCTTCAACCACTTCACTGGGCAGGGAATTCCACAGATTCACAACCTTTTGGGTGAAGAAGTTCCTCCTGACCTCAGTCCTACATCTGCTTCCCTTTATTTTGAGGCTATGCCCCCGAGTCCGAGTTTCACCTGCGAGTGGAAACAACCTCCCTGCCTCCACCTTATCTATTCCCTTCATAATCTTATATGTTTCTATAAGATCTGCCCTCATTCTTCTGAATTCCAATGAGTATAATCCCAATCTACTCAGTCTCTCCTCATAATCCAACACTCTCAACTCTGGAATCAACCAAGTGATTCTCCTCTGCACCCCCTCCAGTGCTAGTATATCTCTTCTCAAGTAAGGAGACCAAAACTGCACACAGTACTCCAGGTGTGGCCTCACCAGGACCCTATACAGCTGCAGCATAGCCTCCCTGTTTTTAAACTCCATCCCTATAGCAATGGCAGACAAAATTCCATCAGCCTTTTTAATTACCTGCTGCACCTGCAATCCTACTTTTAGCGATTCATGCACAAGGACACCCAAGTCTCTCTGCACAGCAGCGTGCTGCAATTTTTTACCATCTAACATAGTCCATTTTGCTGTTATTCCTACCAAAATGGATGACCTCACACTTATCAACATTGTAGTCCATCTGCCAGACCTTTGCCCACTCACTTAGACTATCTATATCCCTCTGCAGACTTTCAGTGTCTCCTGCACACTTTGCTCTACCACTCATCTCAGTGTCATCTGCAAATTTTGACACACCACACTTAGTCCCCAACTCCAAATCATCTATGTAAATTGTAAACAATTGCGGTCCCAACACTGATCCCTGAGGGACACTACTAGCCACTGACCGCCAACCAGAAAAACACCCATTTACCCCTACTCTTTGTTTTCTACTGGTCAACCAATCCTCTATCCATGCCAATACATTACCTGTAATACCGTGCAACTTTATCTTATGTAGCAGCCTTTGGTGTGGCACCTTGTTAAATACCTTCTGGAAATCCAGATACACTACATCCACAGGTTCCCCATTGTCTACCAAGCAAGTAATGTCCTCAAAGAATTCCACCAAATGAGTTAAACATGACCTACCCTCATGAACCCATGCTGGCTGTTCCCAACGGGACAATTTATATCCAGATGTCTTGCTATTTCTTCCTTAATGATAGATTCAAACATTTTCTCCACTACCGAACTTAAGCTAACTGGCCTATAGTTACCTGCTTTTTGTCTACTTCCTTTTTTAAACAGTGGTGTCACATTGGCAGTTTTCCAATCTGCGGGAACCACCCCAGAGTCCAGTGAATTTTGGTAAATAATTACCAGTGCATTTGCTATTTCTCCCATCACCTCTTTTAGTACCCTGGGACGCATTTCATCAGGGCCAGGAGATTTGTCTACCTTTAACCCCATTAGCTTGCCCAGCACTGCCTCCTTAGTGATAATGATAGTTTCTAGGTCCTCACCTGCTATAACCTTCTTGCCATTAGTTTTCGGCATGTTATTTGTGTCTTCCACTTGAAGACCGACACAAAATAACTGTTTAATGCCTCGGCTATTTCCTCATTCCCAGTTATTAAATTGGCCTTCTCATCCACTAAAGGACCAATGTTTACCTTCACCACTCTTTTACGATTTACATATTTATAGAAACGGTCACTGCCTGTTTTTATATTCTGAGCTAGTTTACTCTCATAATCTATTTTACTTTTCTTTATAACATTTTTTGTGGCTTTCTGTTGGCCTTTAAAGATTTCCCAGTCTACTAGTTTCCCACTACTCTTTGCTTTTTTGTATGTGTTTTTTTTCAATCTGATACTTTCCTTTATTTCCTTAGACATCCATGGCTGATTATCTCTTTTCCTACAGTTCTTCCTTATCATTGGAATATACTTCTGCTGAGCACTGTGAAAAATCGTTTTGAAAGTCCTTCACTGTTCCTCAATTGACCCACCATAAAGTTTTTGCTCCCATTCTACCTTAGCTAACTCCTCCCTCATTCCTTCATAGTCTCCTTTGTTTAAGCACAGGACATTGGTATTGAATTTAACCTTCTCATGCTCCATCTGTATTTTAAATTCAACCATAAAATGATCGCTCCTTCCAAGAGGATCCCTAACTGTGAGATCATTAACTATTCCTGTCTCATTACACAGGACTAGATCTAGGATAGCTTGCTCCCTCACAGGTTCCATTACATATTGTTCAAGGAAATTACCATGGATGCATTCTATGAACCCCTCCTCAAGGCTGCCATGACTGACCTGGTTTGACCAATTGATATGTAGATTAAAACTCCCCATGATAATTGCTGTACCACTTTTACATGCATTAGCTATTTCTATGTTTATTGCCCGCCCCACCATGATGTCATTATCTGGTGGCCTATAGACCACACCTATCAGTGACTTCTTCTTCCTGCTATTCCTAATTTCCACCCAAATGAATTCAACCTTTTGTTCAGTAGAACCTATATCATCTCTCACTACCACCCTCATATTGTCCTTAAAAATCAGAGCGACACCACCTCCCTTACCTTCCTGTCTGTCCTTCCCAACAGTTTGATACCCCTGGATATTTAACTCCCAGTCATGACCATCCTGCAACCATATCTCTGTAATGGCCACTAAATCATACCCATTTGCCATGATTTGCGCCGTCAACTCATCCACCTTGTTTCAAATGCTCCAAGCATTCCGATAAAGTGCCCTTATGCCAGTTTTTGCACCTTCTTTTTGTGTCCTTCACCTTCATTACTAACAGCTCTTGAGTTCTTCTTCCCTTTAACTTTATTCCTAATTTTCAATGGAGTCGAGGCTTCCTTGTCACCTGCTAACCTGCTGCTTTGCCTTCCATTTATTGTTATACTCCCTGTACGCTCACTCCTCCCTTCCCCCCTACTTATTAGTTTAAAGTCCTATTGATCACCCTATTTAAACTTTTCGCCAGAACACTGGACCCGGCCCTGTTCAGGTGGAGTCCATCCCAGCGGTATAGATCCCTCCTGTCCCAGAACTGATGCCAGTGACCCATGAAAAGGAAACCCTCTTTCTCACACCACTCTTTTAGCCACATGTTTACTTCCCTGATCCTCACCTCCCTATGCCAATTTGCAAGTGGCTCGGGCAGCAATCCAGAGATTATGACCCTTGAAGACCTGTTTTTTAAGTTTGTTCCTAGATTTTCATAATCGCGAAACAGGTCTTTTTTCCTAGTCCTGCCTATGTTGTTGGTACCTACGTGGACCACAACAACTGGATCCTCCCCCTCCCTCTCTAGTATCCTCTCAAGCCGGTCAGAGATGTCTTGCACCCTAGCACCGGGCAGGCAACACACCATGCGGGATTCTCTATCCTGCTCGCAAAGGATACTGTCTATCCCCCTGATGATGGAATCGCCTACAACTACAATCTGTCCTTTAGCTCCCCCGTTTTGAATGGCTTCCTGAACCATGGTTCCATGGTCAGTTGACTCATCCTTCCTGCAGCCCTGTTCCTCATCCACGCAGGGAGCAAGTGCCTCATACCTGTGGGACAATGTCAAGGGCTGCGGCTCCTGTGTTCCTGTCTGCAGGGTCCCTCTACCTGCCTCACTCGCAGTCACACACTGCTGTCCCTGGCCGCTGATCAAATTAACATTAGTTAATCTACGAGGTGTGATTGCCTCCTGGAACACAGCATCCAGGTATCTCTCCCCCTCCCGGATGTGCCGCAGTGTTTGGTGTTCAGATTCCAGCTCATCAATTTTGAGCCGGTGCTCCTCAAGCAGCCAACACTTGCTGCAGATGTGGTCACTGCCGTTTTCAATGGGATCAGCTAGCTCCCACATCATATAGCTACAACATATCACCTGACCTGCCATCTCTACTGAGTTAATTATTCAAAATTAATTAGTTTCTTTTCAGTTTTGCAGTGTTCTCTCTTTAAGTGTTCTCTGCACCAGTAAGTTTACTCCGTTATATAAGAACTAGTTCTTTAATACATTTTGCTCTGATTTGTCTTTGGCTGAAAGTTAACTCATGAATGATAGAGTTAATTGTTTTATTCTGTTATCAGCCAAGTAGGATTGCCTTACTTTAGTTTCACTCTTACCTAACCAATAGGCAGACTACTGCCAACAATTCTTACCCAGCCCCACACCACTGCCACTGGAGGCCTAAGGATCAATCCTTTGTTTATTTCTCTCCTCTTGAGGGCATCACCTGAGACATAGGGCACAGTTTCCATGAATATGAACAATACATTGCTTTCCCATCAAAAAAGATCCTTGGCTCTAATGGAATAGTACAACAGTCTCAGGGAGCTAAATGGCCTACACCTGTCTCTATGATTTCTTCATTGTGTCCATGCTGGGACACTGGATTGAATCTTGTTGAGGCAAAGGGCACCCCCCCGGCCACATGGGTCTAAGTTTATCTGCAGGAAGGTCAATCATGGACCTTCCCACCCAGAACTTAATTCTGGTGGAGGCAGGAATGTAAAAGGCTTGGATAACCTCCCAAGTCTTTGACTTCGAAAATACAGTTTATATTCTTGGCCCTGATTCCATTGTGCTTCCTCATTGTCTTCTCAGATTGGACCACACTATTAGTAACGTTCAGGTCCTACTTGATGCTGGGCTAAGATTCTAACCTCATATCCTCCTTATTATAAAGATTTCTTAGTTCCACCTCTGTAGCATCATCAGCTCTTCCCCTGCCGAACAATCTAGTGCTAAATTCTCATGTCTGCTTTTTCCATTTCCAGATTCATTGTTCTACTGCTCTACTAGCCAGCCTCTAATCATCCTTTTACATAAACAGCTTATCTAAAACTTTGCTACATGGATTCTATCCCAGATCATGTCCTGTTCACTCTCCACTCCTGTTCACACTGACCAATATTGGTTTTTGAATTCCCAACACTCCCAAATTAAGTCAATTGTCCTCATGTTTAAATCAACCTTTGGCCTTATACAATGAGCCTTATATGTTCCTCCATCTATAACCTATTTTAGCCATCCAAACCCATTAAACTCTTGGTTCCTCTGATTCTAGCTTCCTCCTCCCTTTGCCTCACATTTGAAAGCTGATACTTTATGTTTTCCAGTGCTCATGTTCCAAAGTTCCCTCCCTAAACTGTCTGAAATTCTCTACCTCTCTCTTCTCGCTTTAGGCCCTTTTTAAAAACCCTTCCTTTGATCAAGCTCCTGATAACAATATGTGGTTCAAAGCCTATTTTTATCTGATTGTTTTTCTCTGAAGTGCCATGGGATGTCTCTACATTAAGGACTGGCTTGGACAACTAGAATTCCATACCTTAATTGTGCAAATACATATCAACTGGCGTGGCCACCATCTATTGCTTGTGTAGTGAGTGGGACCCAGAACATCCAGTCTCCAGTACCACCAAAGATATGTGTTGGGACCCCTTGGAAGTGCAGGAAACGTTAAAGTGATTAGGACTATGCCCACCTCATGAGTAACTCACGCAATATAACCACCACCACAACTCTCCACTGAAGTCCCCTCACCTGGCTTCCCTTCCTGAACCATCTGACTCCCGTAGATAATTGAACTGTATTTCTGAACAGGCTGGCTTCAGTATTCTTAATTAAAAATGTCGAGCACAGTCATGAGATGAGGAGGAATTTCTTAACCCAGAGTGGTGAACCTGTAAATTTCTCCGTCACAGAAGGTGGTTGAGGCCAAAACATTGAATATTTTCACCATGGTGTTAGATATACTTCTTAAGGCTAATGGGTCAGAAGATATAGGGAGAAATCAGGAACAGGGTACTGAGTTGGATGATCAGCCATGATCATATTGAATGGCAGAGCATACTTGAAAGTCCAGATGGTCCACTCCTGCTTTATTTTCTATGCTTCTATGTCATCTCATAATAAAGTTTTCTGATAGTGATGGTGTTCTCATTGGAAGATTCAGGCAATTGAATGACTAACTGTGTACATGCATTTATCATCTCTACCTTTTATACGTTTCAGGAAGAGCAAGCCATTCGCTTTCGGCAGACAATCTTGGCACAACATGAAGCATTATTCTGAACAATTTGAAGAACTCACTTGGCCAGAAAAACAAGTCTAATTCCTTTGCCTGGGAAAAAGCCTACACAGGAATTAGTGAATTACAGTCTTTGTCAATTGAATAAGAAAGGGACTAATCCCACCCTGAAGGTTGCCTTGACACCAGGTAGTTGCATAAGGGATGCAATGGTTGCTCCTGACGTCAAGATAGGTCTTGCCAGACCTCTCACATGAGTCTGCCACAAACCTTACCTTAGCTCATGTCATTCAGACCCCCATAAGATTCCACCTATTAATTCTGCAATGAAGCAGTAAAAGATTTTGTCTGTAGAAATGACAACAACATTTATATTGGAGCTTTAATATAGAAAAATATACCAAAGCTCGTCACAGAGGCACTGTTGCTCTTGCAACCATATCTGAAGCATATCATTCAGCTTTTGCCAGTCAACATTAGAGTAGGGCTTTCTCTCCACAGATACTGCCAAACCTCCTGAGTTTCTCCAACAATTTTTTTTTGCTTTGGAATAAAATGGGTTGGTTAACACAATTAGCTGAACACTCTAACATAGAGTGAAATGAACAGTACAGGTACAATTCTTGTACTGGCTGAGGTTACCATGAAGGTCCCACTTTCTTAACCTTGTCCCTCACCTGAGGTCTGCTAACCCTCATGTTAAACCACCAACAGTTGTCTTTCTCCAATGAGAGAGCAGCTCTCTGTGCAATGGCCATTATACTTATAGTTAACAGAGGCTCTTAATCTGCAAATCTATACAAAACTGAGACACATGAAGAGTGAAGGAAGAACAAAATGTCAGTCAAAGGAGAAAATATGCTATGACGATGGGCTCTCATTGTGCATACCAGCAAATAAGTATATTATTGATCCCCTATATATAGAAAAGCTGCAATCTGCTTTGTACTCACATCAACAGTATTAGATTACCTGTACTGATAGCTGTGCAACTGATGCAGTTAGAACACAATTTTCTGTATGAACGCATATAATCTGCACTAGCAGCCTTCAACTGTTAGTACAAGAAAGTCAGGAAGAACTGGGTTTATATTGCAGCTTTAATGTAGAAGAGTGGCCTTTAATTGGCCATTTAAAGGCCTCAGTTGGCAGTGGCGCTAGAAGGTTAAGCATGAGCCTTCCAATCTTGTATTTAATTCTGGTAAAACAGGAAGGGACTGAGGTTTGGGTACACCACCAACCTGCCTAATTAAGTGGCTTTCCCACTTTCAAGCTCGCCACCTATACTCCCTACCTTTGTATCATCAGCAAATTTGAGTATCACAGTCAGTACCCTTTTTCAAGTCACCAACATAGAGCATAAATAATTGAGGGCATATTACTGATCCCCACGGTACTCCACTCATCATAGTTGGTCTACCAGAAAATTATCCATTTATTCCATTTCTGTTTCATGTCAGTTAGAAAATCTTCTAACTCACCTCAGTACTATATAATCTTAGATTGTGTGGTAACCTTTCATATCGCACATCTTTCATGTCGCACCTCAGTAATGCCTTGTGGAAAGCCAGTTGCACTACATCTAATGAGACCACTTTATCCAAAGTGCTTGTTATATCCTCAAAAAATTCTTAATACATTTTGTCAGACACAATTCCCCACTCACAAAGTCATGTTAACTGTGCTTGAATGTATTATAGGTAGACAAACAGGAGGCTGGAAGAACACAGCAAGCCAGGCAGCATCTGGAGGAAAGGGTAATACCTGAAATGTTGACTGCTCCTTTCCTCCAAATGCTGCCTGGCTTGCTATGTTCTTCCAGCCTCCTGTTTGTCTACCTTGGATTCCAGCATCTGCAGTGTTTTTTGTCTCTAACCTTGAATGTGTTATGATTTGCCAAAAGTCTGACTATCTCTGTAATAATGGATTCTAATATTTCTGAATGATTGATATTAGGTTTTCCATATTAGGTAATTGCAGGTATTTTTACTGTCTGTTTTTTACTAGTTTTGTCTCCTACACTTTTCTCACTCTTTGTTATTTTTAAACCCCCTTAGACGGTTTCTAAAACTTTCCCAATCTTGTGGCCCATCATCAATCTTTGCAGCATTATATTCCTTTGCTTTCAATTTACCATTCTTAATTTTAGTTAGCCAAAGATGGCACATATATCTCATATCATCTTTCTTTCCCCACTGAATATACCTTTGTTAAGGGTTATGAAATATCTCTTTAAATATCTGCCACTGCTTCTCTACTGTCTTACCTTTTAAGTTATTTTCCAATTCCATTTTAGCCAATTTTGTTTTCAAACCTTTGTGGTTGCTTTTATTTAAGTTTCAGTTGCACATTTTGCACCCTTGAACTGAATGTGAAAACTTGAAAAATGTGTTAAGATCATTGTTAACTGCAGAGTCCTTTACTATGAGATAATAAATTAATCCTGTCTCATTTTGCATTACCAGTTCCAAAATAATCTCTGTCCTCTTTTTCCAAAACATCTTTTTTAAAAAGCTCTCTCAAATACACTTTACAAATTCATACTCCAGTCCATCTTAGTCAATTTCAACTACACCAACAAGTGACATTTTCCACTGTGATTTCGTATCTCCACCAAAATTGATTTGCCGTTTTAATTATCCTAGCCAAGAATATTTCTTACCACACTACTAACTGCAGGATAGGCGTTCACACAGTAATCACACACAGTAAATCACATCCCATAATTAGCCCCTCTCCTCTCACACATACAGTATTCAGTCCTACACCCTTCACCACACCACACATACGTGCATATTATTAGAATCATAGAGTCATTTACAGCATGAAAGGAGGCCATTTGGCCCAAGTCCATGCCAGCTCCCACGAAGCAACTTAGACATGAACTACACAAGCATTCGATCCCTGTAGCCCTACTAGTTTCCTTCATGTACCCAACCAATTTCCTTTTAAAATCAATGATTGATCCAGCATCCCAGATCACCACCAGTTGCTGTGTAAAATAGTTCTTTCTTACATTTTTCCTGCATCTCTTGCCCAAAATCTTAAATTTGTGTCCTCCACTCCTTATACAATCAGCTAACGGGAAGAATTTGTATTCATTGCCTAATCTCAGCCTGTTATAATCTTATAAATCTCTATTAAATTTTCTCTCATTCTTTCCAAGGAATACAGTCAACACTTGCTTTGTAATGTTTCATCATTGTTTTATCTCTCAGGCATATTTAGTCAAGCTTACTAACATTATTCTGAAAATCAAACCATTGCAAAATCCAAAAAACTGTCTTGGGCCTCAAACATTTCAGACTAAAGAGATTATAGTGTAGGTCATACCATCGGATTTTCTATTTTACAAGATGTTAAAGGCTGATTCAGGCTGATTTCATTAACTGAATGATTTTTATGTTGTAAACTGCCATGAAGCCCAGCGAATCCATATCGACCATTTGACTTCTTTCTACTGGGCTTACATTCGTGTTGCCAATTAAAAATCTATTATTTAATCGTTTAAACCAACAGATTTCCTATTTGTTCGTACAAAGGAGGAGAGGAATCCTCCCAATAATAGTCAACTCTGTTATGACTGAGTGGTTAGCTATCTTGATGACAGTTTATTTCATAGATACTTTTAATCAATCTGTCTAGAAATCTTATTACACCTCCCTGGAGCAGGTAGGACTTCAATGTGGATCTCCTGGCTCAGAGGTTGGGTCATTGCCACTGTGCTGCAAGAGTCTTCCAGCCTAATGCATTTGGCCTTGCAGTTAACAAGCAATTCAGGTGCTAAATAAACTCTGCAAGTGGTATCTGTTTTCATGTTGGTACACAGACACGCTTAATGTATGCAAACTTACAAATTAGGAGTAGGATCTAGCCATTTGGCCCTTGAACCTGCTCTGCCATTCAAGAAAATCATGGATAATCTTGATTATTCCATATTTCTGTGTATCCTTGATAACATTTCACCCCTTGTTTACCAATAATTTACTTACCTCTGTGTTAAAAATATTCAAAGACTCTGATTCCACAACCTTTTGAGGAAGAATGATTCAAAGTTTCAGGATGTTCTCCGAAAGAAAAATCTCCTCATCTCTATTTTAAATGGACAACTCCGTGCTTTTAAATATTGACTCCTAGTTCTCGACATAATGAAATTTGAGACATCCCACTATGAGAAGTAGCAACTGTGTTTTAATACTCACTATAAATGTTGTCCAAACATAGCTATCAAGGTCAAACCATTACTAACGCAGTGAAACACATAAACATTATATTTTTTTAAATATACTAAACAAATTCTTAGGCACTTTTTGACATTTTATGTAAGTTTTTTTTTATTGTTCATGCAGAATTCTGGTCCAGATTGTCATTTGATGAAATAAGCTATAGTTTGAGCTTGGTAGTTATAGCCTCTTAGCCAATCTTGCCTACAGTATAACATCCATATACTCTTTTAAAGGACAACAAGCACATGATATTAATAGCAACACAATTACTTAGTTAAGGCTATTTGTGACAAATTCCATACTATTTTCATTATATAAAGACAAGGAGGTACAACCAACTTTAAACATAAATCTACATTGATAATATTACACTTATTACAAATTTCAGACTAAACCTGAGCAAGTCTGTTTAAGTGGCACAGAAGTCAGCTTGACAATATACAATTTTGACAGAGTACTGAACTCAAGAATTTGACAAATGAGGGAATTTATCACAACAAGGGATGAGTTACAATTCTGGTCTTTACAAGACAGGGTAGTACAAGAAAGGGAGACAGGAAGACCTGAGATGCAGTGATGTTAACTGGGTGAACAGGTAGATGATTTGTGCTTTATTTTCAAAACTGAAACAGTAGTCTAATCGAGTATGGGAGATAAAAGTACTAAATTAAGTTTTGATTGCAACCAGTTAAACTACTTAAAGTAAATACAAACAATCACTCAGTGGTATTTGAAAACTTGAAATCCCAATTAGTTTAGCAAAATGCAATGGAGATGTTTGGCTAGGACATGTGCTCCAGCTGTAGCATGTGGAAGCAACCACATCTATAGCAATTATCTGCAGCT
Source organism: Rhincodon typus (assembly GCF_021869965.1). Classification (NCBI taxonomy): domain Eukaryota; kingdom Metazoa; phylum Chordata; class Chondrichthyes; order Orectolobiformes; family Rhincodontidae; genus Rhincodon; species Rhincodon typus. The sequence continues at coordinate 85,551,491 of NC_063334.1, forward strand.
CAAGGAACATCAGAGTTGATGATTTAGATTCTGAACTTCTGGACTCTGCAACGTATCTGGGAGAGAGAAAGTTACGTGAAAAGTTTGTTCTGGGCCATGGTCACATCCCTTAGGTTAGCTCCTCAGACTTTATACCTGATTAGGAAGAGGAGGATGTTACTACAAAAAAGGTAGATTTGGGGCTCATGAAGATAGCACAAGAAAAGACTCAGCCCTACATTTCTCCAACAAATTTGAGGACTTTCAGTCCATTTGATTGAGAAGAAGACTGCAGGCAGAATGAGATAACTATTCACAGCACCACATTGTGTTTTCTGTTTCCAAGATTGTGAATCCTGAATGCTATATAACCTCCTATGTGCAAGAGTTCAGATATCTCCTTGGGGCTGGTTAGAAACTTTGAGTGGCAGAGGATGGATCCAGTTGTTCTGGTCCTAATAAGTAGCATCAACATAGGCTGAACTAAGAAGGAAGTTTTGCTAAGAGTTTATAAGCAAGTGGAGGATAAATTAAAATGCGGAAGCACGAATGTAATAAGATTACTTGGTTACTACTTGACCCATTTTAAAAATTTTAAATTTTCAGAGGATAGATGTAATTAAAGAGTAGAATTTACAATTCAAAGTTTGGTCTGGGTAAATGGGGCATTGGCACCAGTAATGGGGAAAGAGGGATTTGTACCTTTGGGACATGTTTCACTTGAACTGTGCTGGGACCAGAGTCCTGGTGAATATTATAACTGCAGCTGCAGGGAGGGCTGTAAACTAAATTGGGATGGTTGTTGGGGTTGATGAAGAAGAAAGTCAGTGAGAAAGACAACAGTGCAGAGCTGTGATACAAGAATGATAACCAGAGTGCCAGAGGAAGAGTGGTCCTTGTGATTCAAAAAGTCTGGTAAGACAGGTTTCAGCTCCAGCTCCATATCTCAAATAAATTTGTTAGCTATGCCTGGAGGCTGCTGCATGATGCCTATACGTCTCAGCAGTAGACATTGTCCTTTCAAATGAGCAGGCAGTTCCTCTTTGAAAAGGATAGCTAGCTACTGGCAACTTATTGTTGAGCTGCCCTAGGTAAATTCATTGAGAGGGCGGAAGTCATGCCTTTTGGATCCTGCCCTTTTTTGGTATAACTCTGCCTGAAAAGTCTGCAAAGGAGTTGTCATCGACTATCCCTCAGTTCAAAGATGACTTGGAAAGGTATGTAGATAGGTTATGTGAGTGGACAGAATGCTACTTAAATGGAAAGATCTTGCAGAATGTTGCAATGCAGATGTTTTTGTATGAACCCATCCATGTATTACAAAAAGTTAGCATGCAGCGCAATATTGTACTAACAAGGTAAATTGAATGTTGTCGTTTGTTGCAAGGTGGATAGATTATAAAAGTAGACAATCTTTTTACAATTGTATAGTACATTGGTGAGAGTGTACTAGGATACTGCATACAGTTTTAGTCTCATTATTCAACAAGGAAGGAGGCTGGCTAGCTTATTTGGCATGCACTTCAACATAATAACAATACTCATGGGTTCAATGTCCATTCTGGCTGTGATAAACCTTGGTCCTACTGACTTGCCCTGCTTTTAATAGTGGAATACAATGGCAAATCATCACTAACAAAAAATACCAAGAAAAAAGGCTCAAGATAAAAAGCAGAGCATGAATAGAATCAAAAGATGGAAAGAAAGTTAAAGGCATCATTGCTGCTGTCACGTTAAAGGTAGAGAGAGAGGGACAGGTTGACAGGTTGTTTACCCTGAGTATTGTCATACCTCAGGCAAGGGGCAAGATTGAGGAGGCAGGGCCTTAATGGTGATCTCAGCCAGTACCTATGCATTAGCATCATTTTTTATTGAATGCTAACTGTCTAGCCAACTGAACTAACTAAGGCTGATGCTTACATCATACTCACATGTATCAGAGGCAGTTCAGAAAAGATTCATTAGTCTTGATCCTGGTGTGTTCATGAGAAAACGTTCAGCAGGTTGGGCCTATATTCATTAGAATTCAGAGAAATGAGACATGATGTTATAGAACTTAAGAGCACGAGTAGGCCATTCAGCCCTGTGAACTTGCTCCATTATTCAATATGATCATATCTCAATACCATATTTACACTTTGTCTCCATTCTCCTTGATGTCTCTCTTCTCTCTTGAATGTACTCAGCTACCTGTGTTCCAGAGCCTCCTGTGTAGCAAATTCCATAGGTTGACCAACCTCTGAATGAAGGAATGTCTTTACATCTCAGCCCTAAATGGCCTACTCCATATATTATTGATGTATTGAAACAATAAAGATTCTGAGAAGGCTTGATGTGTAGATGCTGACAGAATGTTTCTCTTCATGGAAGAAACTAGAAGCAAGTTTCCAAAGGAGGACTCTCCCATCAAAATGGAGATGAGAAATTCTCAGAGGGTTGTTGGCCTTTGAAATTCCCTCTCGTAGAGGATTGAAGGCTGCATGCTTAAACATAATTAAACATGTATTAGACAGACAGGCCCATCAAAGATAATGGGAAGGCAGGAAGATGGGCGTGAGATCATGATCAAATCAGATTTGATCTTATTTAATGGGAGAGCAGAGTTGAGAAGCTGAATGACCTACTCATGCTCCTATTTCTTATGTTTTTTTTAACGTTACATGATGGTGACACATTTTGTCAGAGGTAGTCTTTGTCCACAGTTTTAATACATATTAATTCTGGCAGCAAAACAGTTTTTGGGAGTGTGAACAATACTTTCCTGAAGATAATTCAATTTATGAATATGACTATCAGAGGAAGTATTATACTGTTATATTCAAGACTGCAACTTGATTATGGTTAATGTTGGGGTTTTTCTTCTACAGATTCTATATATTTCAATACTTAAATAAGGCATCCTAATGAGACCATGCAAATCAGACAGAGGGGGGTTTAAGTGAATAAAAGCTTAAAGCTAATGCTGGAGAGCAGTCAGGAAGAATTTTAGCTGCCCCACTCTGATACAAAAGGGGTGGACCAGATGTGACTCTATTTGCTACTCCATTCCTGTTGTGCAATATTTGCCAGTGGGTCAAACCTGACTTTAAATTTGCACAGGGTATACCATTATCTATGTACACTTATACAAAAAAAACTAGTTCTACCTTTGTCTAATGAATGCCATGCTCACTGAAACCTGCCCATGAGTACAAACCCCTTATACACTTATAAAGAGATACAACCAGGCCGTATGGCACCACGGACTGTCCCTGATGCAGACTAAGGAGGTGATGACCTAGTGGTATTATCACTGGACTATTAATCCAGAGACCGAGATAGTGTCCTGGGGACCTGGGTTCAAATCCCGCCATGGCAGATGGTGGAATTTGAATTCAATAAAATATCTGGAATTAAGAAAATTAAGAATCTAATGATTGTCGATTGTCAGAAAAACCCATCTGGTTCAATAATGTCCTTTAGGGAAGGAAACTGCCATCCTTATCCGGCGTGGCCTACATGTGACTCCAGACCCACAGCAATGTGGTTGACTCTTAACTGCCCTCTCAGCAATTAAGGATGGACAATAAATGCTGCCTAGCCAGCGACACCCTCATCCTGTGAATGAATAAAAAGAAAAAAAAAGTGGTAGACTAATCACTTTAAAGTCAGCAAATGAGAAGGTTATTGCCAGGCTCTGGTGATTTGCATTAACCAAATAAATAAATATAGTTACAACAGAAATAGGAATGCTTCTTCAGGCACTGAAGTAATGAAAGTTGCTCTATAAATGTAATCTCAGAAGCATATCACCATATTATTATTGTGTAATGGGATATGAATACACTAATGTTGACTGTGTGACTGATGATGATACTCTGATATTCACAGAGAAAAGTAACAGTTCAGGGAGAATCATGGAATGAAGCAGCAGTAAGGCAGTGCACTGGACTGCATTTAGTAACATGTGTATGCACGTGTAAATAGTGTTTCACGAAGGAAGAAAGACAATGGTATACCCTGTTTGGCAGGGGTTGGGGAACCGGATATGTAATTCAGAGGATGAGATATTCAGCCTTCCAACAGACACAACAGGAAGTGAGGTTGTTAATAAAGAAATGCGGTTGATGGAGCGTAATTGTGGACACAGAGATGGTTTGAGGTGTGTATACTTCAATGCTAGAAGTATCAGAAATAAAGCGGATGAACTTAGAGCATGGGTCAGTACTTGGAACTACGATGTTGTGGCCAATACAGAAATTTGGGTAACTCAGGGAGAGGAACGGTTGTTGGAAGTTCCGGGATTTAGATGTTTTAAAGACATGGGGAGGGTGGAAAAAGAGGTGGGGGAGTGGCATTGCTAGTCAGGGCTAGTATAGCAGCTACTGAAAGGCAGTTCGAGAATGATATGTCTACCGAATCAGTTTGGGTTGAGGTCAGGAACAAGAAAGGAGCAGTCACTTTGTTGGGGTTTTTTTACAGACCCCCTAATTGTTGCAGCGAAGTAGAGGAGCGGATTGGGAGGCAGATACTGGAAAGGTGCAGAAGTCACAGGGTTGTAGTCATGGGTGACTTCAACTTTCCAAATATTGATTGGAAATATTTTAGTTGTAATAGTTTAGATGGAACAGATTTTATCCAGTGCATTCAGGAAGGATTCCTGACACAGTATGTAGATGGACCAACACGAGGAGAGGCCACTTTGGATTTGGTGCTTGGCAACGAACCGGGCCAAGTGTTAGACCTGTTGGTACGAGAGCATTTTGGTGGTAGCGATCATAACTCTGTTTCTTTCACGATAGTCATGGATAAGGATAGGTACATACGGCAGGGTAAGGTTTATAATTGGGGGAAGGGTAATTACAATTCAGTTAGGCAAGAACTGTGTAACATAAATTGGGAACAGATGCTGTCAGGGAAGAGCACCACAGAAATGTGGAGATTGTTTAAGGAATGCATACTGCACTTGCTCGATATGTTTGTCCCTAACAGGCAGAGAAGATGCGGTCGAGTGAGGGAGCCATGGTTCTCCAGAGAGGTCGAACGACTGGTTAAGAGGAAGAAGGAGGCTTATGTAAGGTTTAGGAAAAGATGAACGGAAAAGGCTCTAGAGGGATACAAGTTAGCTGGATGGAGCTGAAGAAAGGGCTTAGGAGGAGAGCTATAAGGGGGCATGAGAAAACTTAGGCGGATAGGATCAAGGAAAACTCCAAGGCTTTTTACATGTATGTGCAGAACAAGAGAATGACCAGAGAAAGGGTAGGGCCGATCAAGAATTGTAAATGGAATTTGTGCACAGAGCCTAAAGAGATAGAAGAAGTCCTTAATGAATATTTTTCTTCAGTATTCACAACTGAGAGGGACCTAGTTGTAGAGGAGGACGTTGTGAAACAGGCAGGTAGGCTAGAGGAGGTTAATGTTAGTAAAAAAGATGTGCTAGGAATTCTGAGGAAGTTGAAGATAGATAAGTCCCCCGGGCCTGACGGTATTTATCCAAGGATTCTATGGGAAGCGAGGGAAGAGATCGCAAGGCCTTTAGCGATGATCTTTTCGCCCTCACTGTCCACGGGTATAGTGCCGGAAGATTGGAAAGAGGCAAACGTCATTCCCTTGTTCAAAAAAGGGAACAGGGATAACCCCAGAAATTACAGGCCAGTTAGTCTTACGTCAGTGGTGGGCAAATTACTGGAAAGGGCTCTGAGAGACAGGATTTATGATCACTTGGAAAGGCACAGTTTGATTCGTGATAGTCAGCATGGACTTGTGAGGATGACGCCTCACAAACCTTATTGAATTCTTTGAAGAGGTGACCAAACACGTGGATGAAGGTCGAGCAGTGGATGTGGTATACATGGATTTAAGTAAGGCGTTTGATAAGGTTCCCCATGGTAGGCTCATGCAGAAGGTAAGGAGGCATGGGATAGGGGGAAATGTAGCAGATTGGATTCAGAATTGGCTGAACCTTAGAAGACAAAGGGTGGTAGTGGATGGAAAATATTCAACATGGTGTTCAGTTACCAGTGGTGTACCACAAGGATCTATTCTGGGTCCTCTTCTATTTGTGATTTTTGTAAATGATTTGGATGAAGGAGTGGAAGGTGGATTAGCAAGTTCGTGGACGATACGAAGGTGGGTCACGTTGTGGACAGTGCGGAGGGCTGTTCGAGGTTACAAAGGGACATTGATAGAATGCAGAGCTGGGCTGAGAAGTGGCAGATGGAGTTTAACCCTGAAAAGTGTGAGGTGATTCATTTTGGAAGGACAAACTTGAAAGCAGAATACAGGGTTAATGGAAGGATTCTTGGCAGTGCGGAGGAGCAAAGGGATCTCAGGGTTCATGTTCACACTTCCCTGAGAGCTGCCACCCAGGTGGATAGAGTTGTTAAGAAGGCGTATGGTGTGTTAGCTTTCATTAATAGAGGGATTGAGTTCAAGAGCCGTGAAGTTATGCTCCAGCTATACAAAAGCCTGGTTTGGCCACATCTGGAGTATTGTGTCCAGTTCTGGTCACCTCATTACAGGAAAGATGTGGAAGTGTTAGAAAAGGTGCAGAGGAGATTTACCAGAATGTTGCCTGGAATGGAGGGTAGGTCTTACGAGGAAAGGTTGAGAGAGCTAGGGCTTTTCTCTTTAGAATGACGAAGGATGAGAGTTGACTTGATAGAGGTGTACAAAATGATCAGAGGTATAGATAGAGTAGACAGCCAGAGACTTTTTCCTAGGGTGGAGGTAGCTTTTACGAGGGGACATAGTTTTAAAGTGAAAGGAGGTAGATATCGGGGAGACGTCAGAGGTAGGTTCTTTACTCAGAGAGTCGTAGGGGCGTGGAATGCATTGCCGGAGCGGGTAGTGGAGTCGGCCTCATTAGGCGCATTTAAGCGGTTATTAGATAGGCATATTCATGATAGTATAAGGTAGCGGTGGAGATTAGATAGACCTTAGGTTTAGGGTAAAAGTTCGGCACAACATCGTGGGCCGAAGGGCCTGTACTGTTCTATGTTCTATGTTCTATGAAAGTGAGAGAGTCTTGCTCTAGAATAAGGATGAACTAAGGGTGCCAGGGACTAAGAATTGACAGGACATAGAACATAGAACATAGAACATTACAGCGCAGTACAGGCCCTTCGGCCCTCGATGTTGCGCCGACCTGTGAAAACCAATCTGAAGCCCATCTAACCTAAACTATTCCATTATCATCCATATGTTTATCCAATGACCATTTAAATGCCCTTAAAGTGGGCGAGTCTACTATTTTTGCAGGCAGGGCATTCCACGCCCTTACTACTCTCTGAGTAAAGAAAAGGCATAATTAAATGATCCCACAACTAGCATATCAGGTCGAAGCTCTTTAGGGATGCCAGAGTGTTTCAGAATGGTTTTGGACAATTATACAACAAATAAGATGATGCATGTCCCACAAATATACTCACCTGCAACAATGGGGGCATCCAGAAAAGATGTGCAAAAGACAGGGCTGAAGTACTTGCATCCATCTTCAGCCAGAAATGCCAAGTTTCTGATCTACTTTGGCCTCTTCCAGAAGTGTCCAGCATCACAAAAGTGGATCTTCAGCCAATTCAATTCACTCCATATCATAGTAAGAAACTGCTGAAGGTACCAGTTTTAACAACGACCTGACAACATTCCAGTCATAGTACTGAAGATTTGTACTGCAGAACTGGCTGCACCTCTATCTGCACAAGTCAAATCCATTTATAACATTGCTATCGACCTGGCAATGTGGAAAATTACCCAGGTATGTCCTATGCACAAAAAACTAAACAGGATTAATTCAACTTGGCCAATTACAACCCCGTTAGTCCATTCTCAATCATCAGGGAAATGACGGAAGGATTATCATGAAAAGTAACACTTGGAAGGGGATTGACTGCTCATTGGTGCCCTGTTCAGTTTCCACCAGGATCACTTGACTCCTGACATCATTACAGCATTGGACCGAACAAAAGCAGCTGAATTCCAGAGGCAAGGTGAGTGTGGCAGCCTTTGACATCGAGGCTATATGTGTGAGTTTGGGCAGAAAAACTGAATTCCCAGAAAAAACTTAAGTAATTAGGAGTTAGGGGAGTCAAACTCAGCACAAAAGGGTTTTGTTGTGGTTCTTGGAGGCCATTATCTCAAACCCAGGACATCATTGCTGGAGTTCTTCAGGGTAATGCCCAACCATCTTCAGCTGCTGCATCTATTACCTTCCCTCCATCATAAGGCCAGAATTGGAGATGTTCACTGATGTTTGCATAGTGTTCAGCACCATTTGCAACTCTTCTAATGCAGTCCATGGTCCAAATGCAGCAAGATCCAGATGATCTCTAGGCTTGAGCAGATAAGTATGTTGTCTGGAACAGAGTGTCTCTAAGACCTCGCAGACTCCTCAACCAGTGTACGCAGTAATAACTTACCCAAGCACCTTAGCATGTTTCAGGAAAGGACTATACAGCACAAGTGTACAGTTTGTGAACCAGATTGCAACTTTATTTGAAGACAACCAAGGTTAAGAGTTAAACTTTACACTTTTAACAACTTTATTTCGAACAATTCAATTCTTTAGAAACCTCGAATATTTCCCAGATACTCGTAACTCTGTCAAATTGTTCAGTCTGTTCCTCTCTTCATTGGTTGATTCTCTCTCAAGTCAGAGGGCGAGCTGCTCTGATCAGTGCTGTATCTTGACCTATTTCTAGTCAAAGGAACAAAAAGTACAAAAGAGAAGTACA
>NC_063334.1:85560680-85570791 GCF_021869965.1 Rhincodon typus
AGCTCAGCAGGTCTGGCAGCATGTGTGAAGGGAAAAAACAGAGTTAACTTTTCGGGTCCAGTGACCCTTCCTCAGAATTGAAACGTTAATTCTGTTTTTTCCTTCACACATGCTGCCAGACCTGCTGAGCTTTTCCAGCAACTTTGTTTTTGTGCAAAAATCATATGTGATTTTTATGGTTTGTACAGTTTAGCTACATACTGGATACTATTTTCCTTGCTGCAGGAGGCATGACCACTGTATAATTCCGTGAGGAATGCACGGAAATTATCTGGTCCTCAACTGAAACATACAAGTCCCAAAAAACTAGAAAGTAGGTGAAACTTTGCTGACGACACCACCAGGGCAGGACGGATATCAAACAACAAGTCACAATATGGAAAGGAGATAGAGGGCTTGGTGACCTGGTACAATGATAACAACCTCTCTCTTAATGTCGGCAAAATTGAAGAACTGATCATTGATTTCAGAAAGAAAGGAAGAGAACACATCCCCATCTACATCAACTGAGTTGAGGTTGAGAGGGTTGACAGCATCAGGTTCCTAGGAGTGATGATGACTGACAGCCTGTCCTGGATTTCCCACATAGATGCAACGGTCAACAACGCACAACAATGTCTCTTCTTCCTGAAGTGGCTCAGGAAATTTGGCACGCCCACAAGGAGCTTCACCAACTTCTACAGATGCACCACCGAAAGCGTACTGTCCGGGTGCATAATGGTCTGGTATGACAACTGCTCTGCCCAGGACCGTAGGAAACTACAGAATGTTGTGTGCACAGCCCAGACTATCATGGAAGCCAACGTTCCACCAATGGACTCCATTTATTCCTCGCATTGCTGCAGAAAGGCTGCCAACATCATCAAAGACCCATCCCACCCAGTAATGCTGTCCTACAACCTGTTCCATCAGGCAGAAGATACAGAAGCTTGAACACACACACCAGCAGGTTCAAGAACAGCTTCTTCCCTGCCATTATTTGACTGATGAATGGACTTTCCAACTTCAAATAATGTTGATCTTGTTAATGTTGTTCTTGCCTCACGCACGTCCTGTGCGGTGTAACCTGTATGCCTCACTCTATCCGAGTTTTTTTCACCCTATGATCTGTATGTCCTTGCTTACTAAGATGTTCCTGTACTGCTCACAAAGCATTTCACTGTACTTAGGTACATGTGACAATAAATCAAATCAATCAATCACTCCAGGATGAATTCAGATACTGTTTTGTGAAGAAAGATAAGCAGGGCCCACCAGGTGGTCATGACTTAAAAGACCCTGTTTCTCCCTCAATATACAGCTGATAAAGAACAATGATTCTGAAGATGATTCATACTGGACTCCAAATGTTAACTCTGTTTCTCTCTCCACGAATGCTGCCAGACCTTGCTGAGTTTCTTCAGCATTTTCTTTTTCTCTTATTAATAAATCCCACTGCCTTGCCAGTGAGCACCAAGTCATGCACATACTGGTGCAGGTGTTTTTATAATTATAATAATTATAATTATATCATCTTTATAATTTTCTGACTCTGTCCTGACCCCCAAATACTTTGGCAGGATCAGGAGTGGATGACACTCTATCTGCACGAAAGCTCATGGAGCGCAGCCAAGCAATTTTGGATCCTTGGCCTTTATCAACTGAGCTGGTAAGAGATCAGTGTGTAAACAGAGCATGACACAGTACAAGACGGTAGATGCTAATTTAGAATTTGTTTTTTCCATTTGCTTTGCACTAATTACTTTCATTGCATTCTTGTGGTCATTTTGTCATCTAGCTCAATATTCTAATAAAAGATGAATGTTATAGTTATCTTGCTTATAAGAGCTGGGAACTAATTCTTATGAGAAGGTACAGCCATACTTTCTTCTACACTGCATTCAGGTGCTAAGCAAACAACTTATAAGTTCATCAGCCACATAGACAGCTGCAAGAAATACTCTTAATGACAATCCAGCATTTTAAAATCAAAACGATAAAAATCGGAAATTGCAACATGGTTGCAGTGCATCTCTGTGAGTGAGACTCAAATATTTTATACAGATTTATTGCTGAATTAGATTGAAAAACATACAACCGGAATCAGTCTCAGCCAAAGAAAAATAAAGGTGAATTGTACAATACCAAAGTGGTCATTGCCACACAGCAATGAATGTACGGCTCTACCTATAAAAAGTGCGGAAATGGGTGACCTTATCGAGGTTTTTGAGACGTTTGGACAAAAGCACAGATTGACTTTCAGTAGCTTTCGAAAAGGCATTAGTGATGAGGCAAGTGTCAATTCTTCCCTTTTGTGGACTGGAGGGAAAGGGTTAAAGTTGGTTAATAACTGGGAGATTGGTGAGGATGACAGCAAAATCGTTTTGGAAAATTTAGCACACATCTCCACCAAAGTCAAATAATCAGATGCACCAGTAAGAGTTTCAAAGTCTGAGGCAGGAATCAGGTGAGCCTGTTGACAATTTTTTTAAACAAAATGGAAAAGTGCCGCTCGAAAATTTAAGTCAAGGACATCAATGAAAGGCCGATGAATCAACTCATTTGTCATTCTACACATCCTGATGCATTGGGTGATTTAACCAGAAAGGACAAGTTCATAATATCACAGATTTTAGACACAGTTAGAGTATGCGTGGTCAAGAATATACAGATGCAGATATGGTCTACCTGAACAACAACTTACAGTTAAGTCAAAAGAAAGACAGCTGAGTTGATGTAGTGAAACAGTAACAATAAAACATGCACACTAGACAGAGGGAACAAGCAGGAGTTGTGGATGACCACATGAGTTCACAGACTGAAGAAAATATTCTACATTCAGATTCAAACTGCAGAATTTGTGGAAAGCCCGCCTACTGGAAAAGATGCGTAAAACAAAGGGAGATGATAGTAAATGAGTCATCAGACACAGTAGCAGGGTAATTGAAACGGATAAAAAAACAAAAGCATCCATATCCTTGAAGATGATGATGAATTGGAGAAGAAATCTGACATTTGAACCATACTAACTGCATGAAATGACTACATGTGGCAGTTGCCAGAGAAACAAAAATCACATAACTATTCAAAATAAGCCCATATGCAAAAATCTAAGGCTGAAGCTTGATACTTGTGCAGAGTAACATCACCCCGGCTTAGACTCTGCCAAGAAATCTTTAATGAAAATGTGGATGAACACAGAAAGATGCTCAAAAATTACCTAACTTAAGAGGAACTGAGATTTAACAGCTAGGCACACCCCAAAGCAAAAGAACGCACAGGAGACCAATTGCAATGTGTGGCTTTAGATCAGAAGAGGCACAACAGGTTATTGACTAAGCAATTAGAGATAGTAAGAAATGCTGATGCTGGAGTCAGAGATAACAAAGTGTGGAGCTGGAGGAACACAGCAGGCCAGGTGGCATCAGAGGAGCAGGAAAGTTGATGTTTTGGGTTGGGACCCTTCTTAAGATGCTGCCTGGCCTGCTGTGTTCCTCCAGCTCCACACTGTATTAACTAAGCAATGCTGTGAATAAACAATATTGACTGTATGTTTTATGTTACTGAAACAAATGATCTGACTCTCCTGGGATTGAGCAACTATGAAGAACTGCAGCTAATCTCAGTAAAACATGAGGTGAAGGGGGTGTCACTGAAAGCAAAGGTAGTACACTCATTGAAAAGTCCATATTGTTCATTAGCAAGGTAAATGACTGCTAGACTCACAAAGGTTACAGATTAGATAAATTCAGTTGTTTGTTAGCTCACTGAGCGAGTTGTTCTGTGGTGTGCAGATGTTTCGTTACCTTTCTAGGCAACATCATCAGTGCAATCTCTAATCGAAGCGTTGATGTTCTGTTTCCTTCTGGATTTATATAATCCTCTGGTGTGATGGTCTAGTCACTTCCAGTTCTGTTGTTTTAGCAGTGGTCTGTATACAGGGTCTATTTCTGTGTTTGTTAATGGAGTCCCAGTTGAGAACCAGACTTCCAGAAATTCCCTTGCATGTCTGGTGTTCGCTTGTCCCAGTATAGTCACTTTGTCCCAGTCGAACTGATGGCCCTCATTGTCTGTGTGTATTGAGACAAGTGAATATTGGTCGTGTAAATTAGGTAAATTCCAGTCATGATGCAAAGTCATATGAATGAGTTGGAGACAGAAATTGAAATTCATAAATCCAGTATTGAACAACACAAAGAGCATTTGACAGAAAAGGAAGCTAATTTGAAAAGGTCAAGCAGCTAAAGGAGATGATTTCCAGAAATGTACAACACGCCAAGATGTAAAGGTAGAACTAGAGAATAAAATTGCTGACCTGGAAAGATTGAGGGCCAAGCAGGACATAACATGACACGCTGAAAAAGAACATATGGTAGAGGAACTGCAAGCTGTACACTTAGCAGAGGAGGCATCCAAGAGGGAGATCCCTAACTTCAGGTCAAGATTTCAACAGCACATGCTTCAAATTGAAGAACTTGGAAAAGAAAATAACGACGGTGCTGACAGCAATTTAGTGAACTGTAGATGCAGGTTAACGCTGATTCACAGACAGAGAATGATTAACTAAGGATCAATTAAAATCTGAAGTAAATGCTGGAGCATTTAAAAGAAGAAATATGAAATGCAAGAAGCCATGCAGGGCGGCAACAGCAGGAAGCTGAAAAACTGGAAGAAGACAGGTACATAGTGATCGGAAGAGAAACATATGCTGCAGATCACAACAGAAAGCCTGACGAGAAGTATTGCCAGGCTAAAGACCAACTGCAGTGTGTGGCTTTAGCTCAGAAGAGGCACAACAGGTTATAGAATAAGCACTACCATGAATAATGTTTTGAGAAGATGAAACAAGCTACAACTTTCTATAAAGTTGTTATTTTAATTTTAGAAGTCAATTATTAATCTTTCATTAGATACAATATAAACAATAAGTTAACGATAGGGACAGTGATATACATACACACAAATAAACTAATTGGAGCAACAGTAGGTCATTCAGCCCCTTGAGCCTGCTCCTCAATAAGATCATGGCTGATCTGTTTGTGCTTCAAATTGCACATTTCATTCTACTGCTAATAAGCTTTGATTTACTTGCCTTGCAAAAACCGATCCACTGCCACCTTAAAACTATTCAAAGACCCCTTTTCACCGCTTGCTGAGACAGAGTTTCAAAGTTGTACAACCCTCTGAGAGACAGGAATTCTTCTCATTGCTGTCTGAAAAGGACAACACTGAATTTTAAAACAGGACCTCCCTATTGTGTACTCACCTAGAGAAGAAAAATATCATTTTCACATCCACCTTGTCAAGATCATTCAGGATCTTATCCACTTCAATCAAAATGGGCCAAGGAGTGGCGCATGGATTTTAATTTAGATAAATGTGAGGTGTTGCATTTTGGTAAGGCAAACCAAAGCAGGACATATACACTTAATGGTCGGGCCCTGGTCTGTGTTTCCAAACAAAGAGAGCTAGGGGTGCAGGCGCATAATTCCTTGAAAGTAGTCGCAGGTAGACAAGGTGGTTAAGAAGGTGTTTAGTATGTTTGCCTTCATTGATAAGAACACTGAGTGTTGGAGTTGGGACATCATGTTGCAACTGTACACCACGTTGGTGAGGTGTACAATTCTGGTCACCCTTCTATAGGAAGGATTTGTTAAACTTGAGGGTGCAGAAAAGATTTAAAAGGATGTTGTCAGGTTTGAGTTATAGTGAGAGGCTGAATAGGCCAGGGTTCTTTCTCCTGGAGCATCTGAGACCCAGGAGTTACCGTATAGAGGTTTATAAAATCATGAGGGGCATGGATAGGGTGAAGAGCCAAAGTCTTTTTTCTAGGGTGGGAGAATCTAAAACTAAATGTCATAGGTTTAAGGTAGGAGGGGAAAGGAATTTAAAAAGGAAATAAGGGGTAACTTTTTCACGCAGGTGGTGGTGCGTGTACGAAATGAGCTGCCAGACGAAGTGGTGGAGGTGGGTACAATTCCAACATTTACAAGGCAACTGGATTGGTGTAGGAATAGGATGGGTTTAGAGGGATATGGGTCAAATGCTGGCAAATGGGACTAGGTCAGATTGGGATGTCTGATGGTGTGAATGAGGGGGACCGAAAAGTCTGTTTTTATGCTGTATGACTCTAAGCCACCCTTTGTTCTTCTTAAAAGTGAAAACAATCTCTACAACCTTTCCTCACAAGACAATGTGATTATTCTAGTTATTGATAGATTAAACGTCCTCCCAACCACCTTGAAGCACTTACATTCTTCCTTAAATAAGGAGATCAAAACTGCCCACTGTGCTCAAGATGTTTCTTTGAAATTCTACACTACCTCCTCACAGACCACAATGCTTCCAACTTTTGTATCATTTGCAAAACTTGAAATTGTGCCCTGTACATCAAAGTCTAGGTCATTAATATACACCAGAAAAAGCAAGGGTTTCAACTCTGACCCATGGAAAACTCCACTACAACCCTTCTTCCAGCTTAAAAAAACACAGACCAACCATTAATCTCTGTTTCCTGTCACTTAGACAATTCTGTATCCATGTTGCTACTGTTCCTTTCATTGCATGAACTGTAACTTAGTTGTTGTGTGGCAGTGATCGCATGCATTTTGGAAGTCTATGCATGATTCATCAACACGGATCAGTACAGGAACAGACGCATTGGGAGCAGAGTTGTGAATTTGTCTTTAATTCTAAAATTACACTGTAATCCCTTTCCAGAAGGTAAATATTTAGTTTCTCATTACTGACCAAATAAATGTGCCTTGAATGCACGCAGGCTTTAGCCATATCCCAAATAAAATAAATAATCAAATAAATACAGGTGCATGAAGAAGTGCAAACGGGCTTCAGAGTGAGTGACTCAACTACATGTTAATTGATTAAAATAAATGAAATCTCGATAGGTTAAATCAGATTTCACTGCTAACAGGGCACTGAGAAATAAATTATTCTCTTAATCCTTTCACTTTTCATAACCCATATCATAGCTATTTCCTTTTGAATCATTTGTAACATGACTGGAGATAAGACTTTAATATTTTTAGGGAACAAAAGTGAACTAACAGTGTCACTGTCTACTTCCTGCTCAGACTGTCAGGTGACTGGAGTGACATATGCAGATGTCTTGGCTGCATGTGGCTAAAGTGGGTGAAAGATCAAGAGCACAATGACATGGGTGGCAATGGACTGATGCAATGCACACATAGTAAAATTGGCTAATAAATATACAAGGAACGCTTTCCTTATTCACTGCTAAATCAAGAACCAGCAAGCGAGATGGGACCTGCTCGGTTCAGGCTTTTTAAATGACCATGCAACAGTAGCAGCTGACTTAAATGTGCTCGGGTAATGTTGTGGAAGCTCTGTGGTGAGCTGCTGGAGCAGTTTGATCGTTTCTGCTGACCACAGAAATGAAACTTTGTGAAAATGGGGGGAACTTATTGCAGAGCTACTTGTTCTGCACCATCAGCAGGATAGTTAGATGAATCAGTAGACAGGGAGGAGGGAGCAGAAGAACACCTCTTCCTAAGAGGGTACTGATAAGAGGGTCTTCTGGAAGCCCTAGTGGCACATTTGAAAGAATCAGAATGAGTACCTCTGGAAGTTTTGTTTCATTAAAAACAAAGACCTGGAGCCTTATACCAGACTGAGGTCAGTCCTATCAGTACCAATGCAGGCCACTGTGTGCTTTCCTTTATCTCAGTCAGTTCTGTCCAGGTTGTAGGTCGTGACATTAACAATGAGGTGCAGTTCACCAATCAGAGCAACACCCAGAAAGGGACAGAGACACTCCAAAGGCTTCCCTAAGGGGAAAAGACCCAGACAGAGGGCATGTGGGTTTCCTGATGGTGAAGGGCACCCACTGACTGCTCTGTGTGCCACAACCCAATGTGGACAATACCTCAATATTTAGGGTTCCCATTATGTCAATGTGCTGTTGGTATACAGCCAAACATTTCTTATCAATGAATCCTGGAAGAACCTAAGATGCTTTCAGTAAGGGCTAGCACTTTTTTAGGGCCTTCAAGATGCAGCAGAGAGAAGGGTTAATCCCCTGGACATGAATCATGATTCCTTTCCGTATTCCATTTGACAAAAGTAGAAGCAAAGAGTTAAGGAACCACTCCCAAAAACATGAAACAAACTATTGGTCAGCCACTTTCTTCTCAGATCTGGAGATCACCTTGGGAGGGGTACAATGAGGGCAAGGAGGAAGAAGATCACATCCACCAGTTGCAACTGAATGCAGCAAGAGGGTCCACAGAGCTTCACTTGGATAGTAGTTCACTACCCATTGCATGGAGTACCATCCTCTTCCAATACATGTATCACAAAGGCCACATGACAACCTTTCAAGACGTGGTTGTTCATGGCGACTCCTCCTCCTTGTTGCTTGTTAAATTTTCCATTCACACACTGGATGTGCAGAGTATTGACTCCAGGATAGGATGGCATGAAATGTGGACATGGTGAAGTGGGATGATGGAGAAGGTACAGGATGAGTAATGGTGGACACTGCCCTGCAAACATGATGTGGAGCCAGGGGAAATACTCCTGTTCTTCCTGGTTCCACAATAAACTGACAAAAAAAAATCTACTGTTTTGGAAGGCAACCTTCAGCAGTTTTCACCCTTTAAGGACCATTGGTCTAGCTATCAAGCATCTGTGAATGCTGACTGTGACATGTACAGCACCACGAGCTATGGTCAACTATTACTGAATTTTGCCAAGGAGACTGAGTTGTGCCCTTCTAAGGTATGCAAAGGCTGTGATTCTGGTTTCAGACATGGTCACTAACCTCTTGTATAAGACCATTTACCAATATATTTTCTGACACAGAATGCGTGCACTCATTCTGCTTGCCATATTGGACACTTAAGTACCCACTTGATTGCTGTCAAATGGTACACTGCCAGTAATTTATAGGCCTAGAATTGGCTGTAGATGCTGCAATTGTTTTTTTTTCTATATATATTCCCATCAAATAAAAAAAACACGATTTATGAGGAACGTCTTTGCAACTCATCCCAAAACTGTGTATTCATGCTTTGTAGATTATTTCATATACATACAAATGAGGATCAAGTTTAGGTACTTGGTCCTTTGAACCTCTCTGCCATTCAGTAAGATCATAGCTAATCACATTTTAACCTCAACCCTACATTCCTGCAAATCCCAGTAATTTTTCATCCCTTTAAATACTGCCTTTTGAGGATGAGAATTCCAAAGACTCTCAAAACTCTAAGAGAAAAAATGGTTCCTCATCTCTATCTTAAATGGTGCCCCCTTTTTTTGTAAAAACTACGTCCCCTAGTCCTAGATTCTCCCATAACAGCGAACATCCTTTCTACAATCACATAGTAAAGTCCTCCGAGGATCTTGTATATTTCATTTAAATCATCTTTGACTCTCCTAAACTCCAGAGTGTGCAGGCCTAGCCTTTCCTCATAAGGCAATCCACTCTGTCCAGGCATGAGTCTAATAACCCTTCCCTGAACTGCTTACAATGCATTAACATACTTCCGTAAGTAGGTTACCGAAACTGTGCACAGTATTCCAGATGCGATCTCACCAATGCCTTTTAGAACTGAAGCATAACCTCCCTATTCTTGCAATCAATTCCCCTTGCAATAAAACTTAATATTCTATTAGCTTTCCTGATTACTTGCCGTACTTGCAATCTAGCATTCTGTGATTAATTCATGAGGATACCCAGATCTCTTTGCATCACAGAGCTCTGCCACCTTCCACCATTTAGATAATATACTTTTGACCTTTTCTGCCAAAATGGGCAATTGCACACTTTCCTGTACTGAATTCCATTTGTCAGATCTTTGGTTACACACTTAATGTATCTATATCCCTTTGTTGGCTTTCAACCAAGCTTTCCTATACAGGTGAAAGAATTATAATATTCAGTTGCTCAATTAACATTACACAAACCTCTCATATTTCAACATTGGGATATGAGCAAATTATCTTTATGGCTTGTGAACAAAACTACTCAGCTATGAGTGAAATGTCTTACTAAACAATCTTGTTAAAAATCAGAGATAGTAGGAACTGCAGATGCTGGAGAATCTGAGATAACAAGGTGTAGAGCTGGATGAACACAGCAGGCCAAGCAGCA
>NC_063334.1:85571291-85600918 GCF_021869965.1 Rhincodon typus
ATTGTTTTCCATGCTATCCAAACAAATAGTGTTAAGGGCTTGGGTGGAGAGGAATTTAAGTGTGTACCAGAAAATTTTCTGATTCAGTACGTGGATGTACCTACTAAAGAAGGTGCAAAACTTGACCTACTCTTGGGAAATGAATCAGGGTGGCTGCCTGAGGTGTCAGTGGGGGGCACTTTGTGGCCAGTGACTATAATTCTAAAGTATCATAGAATCCCTGCAGGCCATTTGGCCCAACAAGTTGACACTGCTCCTCCAAGGACCATCCCACCCAGACCTGTTCCCCTAACCCTGCATCTAACCTAAATATCCCTGGGCACTATAGCATAGCTAATCCACCTAATTCTGCACATCTTTGGACTGTGGGAGGAAACCCATGCAGACACAGGGAGAATGTGCAAACTCCACACAGATAGTCACCCAGGGCTGGAATTGAACCTGGGTCCCTAGCACTGTGAGGCAGCAGTGCTAACCACTGTGCCACCCCATCCTCTGTATTGATGGACAGGGATAGACAGACCTAAAAGTTAAAGTTCTAAATTAGGGGAAGGCCAGTTTTGATGATATTAGGCAAGAGCTTTCAAAAATTGATTGGGGGCGTATGTTCACAGGTAAAGGGATGGCTGGAAAATGGAAAGCTGTCAAAAATGAGACAACGAGAGTCCAGAGACATGATGTTCCTGTTAGCGTGAAAGGCAAGGCTGGTAGGTGTAGGGAATAAAAGGTAGACCAACAGGAGGCTGGAAGGACACAGCAGGCCAGGCAGCATTGGAGGAAAGGAGTAGTCAACGTTTCGGGTTTTACTCTTCTTCGGGTTTTACTCTTCTTCAGGACATCTCTGCTCTGGATGACTCCACAAATGCTGCCCTGGATGCCACTGACAAAAGGACTGTGACCTGCCTGGACTTCCCTGCAACTTCTACCTCCACTCCGGACTCCGCCCACTCTCCAATCAACATATGGTCTCCTATCCCCAGGGTCACTCCTGGGTCCTCCTGCCCACCCGCAGCCAAACAGCACACCTTTCCCTCCTCATCTGTCCACTCCCACAATACACCCTATCCCTCCACCTCTCCTCCCTCCTCTCTACCTCATCCCTCCCACACCCCTCCCCCATCTAATCCTATGTGTGGAACAGCAGGAGATGGGGGAGATACTAAACACTATGAAGGAGGATATGGAAGGTAGAGAATGTGGGGAAATAAACAGTGATGTCATGAAAAGAATCAATATTACAGAGGAGAAGGTGCTGGGCATCTTAAAATGCATAAAAGTGGATAAATCCCCACGGCCTGATCAGGCGTATCCCAGAACTTTGTGGAAAGCTTAGGAAAATGATTGCTGGGCCTCTTGCTGAGTTATTTGCGTGTTTGATAGCCACAAGTGGGGTGCCGGAAGACTGGAAGTTGGCTAATGTGGTGCCACTATTTAAGAAAAGTAGCAAGGAAAAGCCAGGGAACTATAGACCGGTGAGCCTGACATTGGTGGTGGGCAAGTGGTCTACAGGTCCCAGATGGAATCCTGAGGGACAGGATTTGCATGTATTTAAAAAGGTAAGGACTGATTAGGGATAGTAGAAACTGCAGATGCTGGAAAATCTGAGATAACAAGGTGTAGAGCTGGATGAACACAGCAGGCCAAGCAGCATCATAGGAGCAGGAAGGCTGACGTTTCGGGCCTAGACCCTTCATCAGAAATGGGAGGGATAGTCAACATGGGTTTGGGTGCATGGGAAATAGTGTCTCATTAATTTGACAGAGTTTTTTGAAGAAATGATAAACAGGATTGATGAGAGGATGTGATCTCTAAGAACTTCAGTAAGGCATTCTACAAAGTTCTGCATGTCTGTTTAGCAAGGTTAGATCCCATGGAATGCAGGGAGAGCTGGCAATTTGGATACAAAAGTGGCTGGAAGGGAGGAGACATAGGGTGGTGGTTGTGGAGGGTTGCTTTTCAGACTGGAGGCCTGGGACCAGTAGTGTGCTGCAAGGATCAGTGCTGGGACCACCTCTTTTTGTCATTTATATAAATGATTTGGATGCGAATATAGGAGGGATGATTAGTAAGTTTGCAAATGACATCAAAATTGGTATTATAGTGGACAGTGAAGAAGATTGCCTCAGCATACAATGGGAACTTGATCAGATGGGTTGAGAAGTGGCAGATGGAGTTTAATTTAGATAAATATGAGGCGCTGCATTTTGGGAAAGTAAATCATGGAAGGACTTATACACTTAATGGTAAGGTCATGGGGAGTGTTGCCAAACAAAGAGACTTTGAAGTGCAGGTTCGTAGTTCCTTGAAAGTGGAGGCACAGGTAGACAGGATGGTGACGGCAGCATTTGGTATGCTTGCCTTTATTGGTCAGTGCATTGAGTATAGGAGTTGGGAGGTCATGTTGCAGCTGTACAGGACATTGGTTAGGTCAGTTTTGGAGTACTGCATTCAATTCTGGTGTCCCTACTATAGGAAGGATGTTGTTACACTTTAAAGGGTTCAGAAAGATTTACAAGGATGTTGCCAGGGTTGGAGGGTTTGAGCTATAGGGAGAGGCTGAATAGGCTGGGGCTATTTTCCCTGGAGTGTCAGAGGCTGAGGGCTTACCTGAAAGGAGTTTATAAAATCATGATGGGCACAAATAAGGTGGAATAGTCAAGGTCTTTTCTCCAGCGTAGGGGTGTCTAAAACTAAGGTGGGCGAGTGGGGGGGGGGGGGGGGGGGAAGCGATTTAAAAAGGGACCTGAGGGACAACATTTTCACAGAGAGGGTGGTGCGTGTATCAAACGAGCTGCCAGAGGAAGTGGTGGAGGCTGGTACAATTACAACATTCTAAAGGCATCTAGATGGGTACATTAATAGGAAAGGTTTGGGGGATATGGGCCAAATGCTGGCAAATGGGACTAGCTTAAATTTAGAATATTTGGTCAGCATGGACAAATTGGAACGAAAGGTCTGTTTCTGTGCTATACATCTGTATGACTCTATGATGGCAGATCAAAGCAGCAAAATTCTACTTGCAAAAGAAATTATTACAATGCTGAATTTCCATTCTTTGGTAGCCTTGTGGTTCTTTAGCCTTCTGAGAAGTTTTCATGGTGAACCTTGAAAGTGAGTGTCAGGGGGTGATCTGCACGGAGGGGCCATCTCCACAATTAAACTCCATCAAGCAATTACCATTCATGTACATCCAGCTTCCAGCAGGGGGTGCCAAACAGCAATAACCCAAATCTATTCTTCATTTTCTTCTCCTGGAGTGCTGGATCAACAACAGACCCTTTGTTATACCCTTACAGGAATCTCCTTGGGCTGAGCCTTTGGGAACTGAGGCATTTAAACAGCTTAACAATACGGTGTTTGAAAAGTAGAAATAGAAAGCAAATGCAAAATTTCAATAGTAAAACGTTTTTATTTTACACGAACAGCTAAACAAAAATGAAACCATACAGGACATGTCTCCTTAACAAAATCTACAAAGATAATTACAGCACAAAACAAAAACAAAAAAAAGGTCTGTACATGGTCAAGGAAAAAAAAACCTTACAAAAACATTAAATATTGCACTTGGTTTCTAGAACATTTTGGATTTTAAAATATTTATTCCTAATTGTTTCATCAGGAATCTAAATCGAATACTGGACTACAAAGTCCTTTTTTTCTTACCTTAGGGATTGATCAATATCTACGAAATATATATAAAAATGAGCATTCTCACACCAATTCAGTTTCAGCAAATACATCCAGACCTGAAGTATCACAAACTCCATTCGATTAACTGCACCCAAGGTCTTAAAAGCAAAGAAAACTGAACAATATTAGTAATGGCCAGCCATCTTTGGCCACTGACAGGTGCAGAGTAATATTGATCCATCCCTTACAATTTTTTTGTAATTTTTCTTGTATGGAATCAGGTTACATACCTGTTGTAGGCATAAGCAATTGTTGATCCCTAGTTTTGAAAAGAAAAAAGAAATTAAGTTTGCCCAAATGGAAACATCAAATGCCCTATAATGCCAACTACCCCAAAAGTAATTTGTAAAATCAGGGTGCTCGCAAATGTTGTGACCCTCAATGCCCTCCCTGCACAACGTAGCAGAACAATACACAGCAGAAATATCATAGTCAAACCTTTCCCACATCTATCCCATGTTTGTGCTGCACTTGCATCAATACAGAATAGCAATAGTCAGTTGTGTTTGAATTCTTTACAAAAAGGCCACTCGCGGAATAAGACCACTTGTACTCAATCCTACGACTGATCGAACTGGAAGAGTATGACTTTCTTTTGCAACAGAAATGCCCATTACTGCTTTTAAAAGTTTCAACCTTGGTGAAACAAAGTAGCATCTAATTCAAACAAAGTGTTTAGGTTCTTCAGACTTCTATATTACCCAGAATTGATTAGGTTTCTTTGTACAAATAGGTTCACCAAAATCTTGGCCCACTTCACTGGGAACAGGGGAACAAAATACAGAAGGGTTATAAAGTAATGCTTCATTGTTGAGAGGAAATATTATGGTCAAATGCATTATGAGGAGAGAAAAAAGGAATTCAAAAATCCATCCATATTTTGCAATGTCCCTTAGTGTAACAGTGCAATTTAATCGAAACACATTTAAAAAAAAGAAAATACCAACAATTTGGCAAGTGACAAATTCACCTGAGATTTGAGTGTTTTAGGCAGTCTGAAACACAAAACTACTCTGTATATAGTAGAAATGCAACAAATAGGAGTAACAACAAAATACAGTCTCCCGTCAATACAAAAATTAACCTAGAATCTTCTCTGTAGCCTTATTCCAGGTCTTTGATCAGTTGCTATTCTACTACAATAAGCTGCAAAGGAACAAACAGCAACAAATATTGGCTTGAAGGCATTTGATGTTTTAAAAGAAGCCACAAGTAGGTTGGTGTTGCAAGGCCTGTCCGAGAAGACAATACTGAGCACGTGCAAAGCAGGTACAGTCCAGGCTACATAACATCAGTGCATTGTCAGTTTTGTACACTGCTGACTTGATCTTTAAATTGTGCAGACCCAGACCAAAATAAAACTTAACTTGAAGTCTGCGGCCTGCAATTCACCACAACCAAAAACAAAAACAAAACAGCCATTATCAAGACTGAATGGAATATGAAGCGCAACACAAGCACTGAATAATATGTGCAAATTTCTGTGAAGTTTGAGAACCCCAGGAGAATGGTAAGAATGTCATGACAGACTGTAGCCACTGTCCATTTCAGCTGCTTTTTGCATATGCCACGTGAAAGAGTTACGATTTCCTTCAGCATCTTCAGCAGCTTTTTGTCACAGGCCACAGATTTTCGGTTTTATTAGCACAGGTTGTGTCTGTCTAGCCACTGTTATAAAACATCACAGAGTTTCTCTTTGCGTTGAGTTTTCCGTCTTCAACAGTGCAGTAATGCATTTTGAAACCATCATATAAAGACTAGGCTTGAAAGCCGCACAAAGCCACTCAGCGAGAGGAACAACACGGGTTCACTTCTCGATTCTGATTTGCCTGGTCTGGATTAGGATCAATCTAGAAAATAAATTTTAAAAAATTCAGTGAGAAGAGCAAGTACAGAGAGATTCCCGGTGCACAAATGGTCTCAACAGGCAGGACATTCAACTTGCCAACATGTGGCTGTGATTACTTAGTGACTTTATTTGTATTTATTATAATGCAATTCTACCAAATCATGCAGATCAGGTTTGACCTCTGCTCTATGTCTCAACTAGTGGTGCCAGCAATGAGAAATAAACTCTTCCAAAAAACCAGCACAGGCACAATGGGCAGAAAGGCCTTCTTCTGTGCTGCAGGATTCTAAATTTCTACAACGTAAACATGACCATTGGTCACTTACAAGCAAATTTCTTCGTTTGCACTAAAAATTGACATCATGTCATTTTTAGGGCTTGTTTTTGCATGCATTTGATAGATATGCTTGATGGTTTTGAATCTGCAAAATTCTGTTTGTAAAATTGCCCAACACACAATAGTAAGAATCTAACAAATCCATTGTAGAGAGAATTTGATCATTACACATTTGGTTTTTCATGACTTGCTTTTTGAAAGAGCTACTCCAACTAAACGGTGGAGTTGCCACAGTCCCAGAGAGCCACAGGACTGCTCTCTTCATTACAGAGACACAATTGGTTGTGGTTTAACCGGAGAGTCACAACACCTCAGGGTGAGGTGCAAGGCTGAGAAGGCAGGGCCTTTATGATAACCCCAGTCAGTGTGGTGATTGAACCCGAGCTAAGCCAGCTGTCCAGCCAACTGTGCTAACCAGTCCCTCTCCAACTGTATTACATAAAGGGGAAAAGACAACCAATTGCATTCCTGCTGTCAATAGCTTCAAGTGTACACAGATTCTGGGATTTGTTGTCCAGTATGTCAGTGATGTATTCTTAGTTGTGTCTTTTTAGAGGCCCCAGATTTCAGTCAGGAACAATTCTGGTTTGGTGGTGGTGGTTCAGCTTGTCCATCTGCCCTAATTTCATATGCCTCAATCAAGATTTTCTATGATGTTAATTCTCTACACTCAAACTCTGACTGACAAAATCTTCCAGAGAACCTAAAAGACTCTTACCTCTGAATACACAGGTGGAGGCTGGTACCTAAATTCCTGAATGTAGGCAAACAATGGTCCCTCAAACACTCTTTCTAATTCATCCCGTACTGCTGTGGTTGCCAGGTTATTTCGTCGCTGCTGCTCAGATACAATTTCTGCATAGCTGGGTGGAGCTAAAATTAAAATACAACAATGCATTATTAATTGAAGTTAGTTCAATCAAATGCAGTGGAAAAATTACACATAATTCCAGCTTCGTACTCTGTGCGCCTGCAACACAGCAGGAACATATTAAAACATATCATTGTTCCATTTTTGACTGTTGTTCTACTTTTTGATCCTCTTCCCCTTAAGACATTGTCCCCTTGCTGGTATATAGTTCCACAATTATTGGCTACTCACTGGCATACTGCCCAAGAGAGGACTCTTCACATGATGGCATACACAGTTGATACCAATATACTATTAATCCATCTCGTGCTATGGGAGTTCTTGGCATTTCTTTGAGGCATGAAAGACAAGCAAATGGAACAATTGGCATGTGGTCCCAGAACAAAACGGAGCACTAATGATGGCAAAGGAGTGATTGAGATGCCAATTGGGTATAAAAAATGTGTTTAAAGGAGGAAAATAGTCCATTCTTCTGAGTGCAAGGCCAACAAGACAATGGAAGGGGAAGGGAGGAGAAAAATTGTAATCAAACCAAAAGGTCATCCTTTGAAGTTGCTGAATTCAATGTTCAGTCCTGAAAGCTATCAAGTGCCGAAGTGGAAAATGGGGTGGTGTTATTCCTTGAGCTTGCAATGAAGTACTGCAGCAGGTCCAGG
Organism: Rhincodon typus; assembly: GCF_021869965.1. Lineage (NCBI taxonomy): Eukaryota > Metazoa > Chordata > Chondrichthyes > Orectolobiformes > Rhincodontidae > Rhincodon > Rhincodon typus. The sequence goes on from NC_063334.1 coordinate 85,578,695, forward strand.
ATGGAAATGTCAGCAAGCGAGCAACTTGGTTTATTGAAATGACAAAAACTGGAAAGTCAAGGTCATTCCTGTGGACAGCAGAAGTTTTCTGCCAAGCAGTCATCTAGTCTACGTCTGGTCTCGCCAATATAAAGGAGACCAAATTGTGAACAGCGGATATAGTAGACTAGATTGAAGGAGGTGCAAGTGAAGTGCTGCTTCAGCTAGAAGAGGTGTTTGGCGTCTTTGACAGTGAAGAGGGAGGTAGTGAAAGGGAAACGTTACACCTTCTGCAACCACAATGTTGGAATCTGCTCCACTCTCTGAAGCAAAGGGAATTCATTAAACTACAATGTCTAAAGTAAGATACCCCAGGGCCATCGTCTTGTCTGTGCAGAAAACCTTTGGAATCAAAACACCACTTGAGACAATGACTTATCCTTCTGTCCATGAATATGATTATTATTTGACCAAAAACCTTTAAAGTTAGCACTCTGTACAGTTTTCATTTTTGTTTCGCCTCACCCACATGATTTTGTTTTAGAAAAGGTAGACCATATTTATTTGCATAATTAAACTGTTTGCAAAAAAAGACAGTTTTTCATTTTTGTTTTTGATAGTAAACCAGTTATTTGTCACCAAGTACAGAAACCTGACTGACTTGTTCTGAATACTGAGGTTGACACAAATCAGACCGACAAATTGGCCACATCAGCAGGACGAGGAGAAGGAAACAGTACATCCCTCCAATGTCAGTCATAACACATCAGAACGGATGTCGTAAAAACAAGAGAATGGAAGAATGGAGTAGAGTCCTTACAGGAGACACAGCATGAGGAAGTGTCATCGAGTTGTTGTGGGAGTCAGTGAGCTTATAATGAATATTATTTGAACATAGGAGCAGGCCATTCAGCCCATCAAGTCTGCCTCACCATTTTATAAAATCATGGCTGATATGCCCCAAGGCTCAATTCCTCTTTTTATACCAGCTTCTCATAGCCCTCTAGATCAAAAAAATCTATTCATCACCTCTTCTGTAGAGAATTCCAGATAGTCACTACCCTTAGAAGAAATACCTTCACATCTGTTTTAAAGGAATGCCCTTTATTCTGTAACTATGCTCCCAGTTCCAGATTCTCTCACTAGTGGAAACAGCTTCTCAACATCTACCATATCAAGTCCCCTCAGAATCTTGTACTTTTCAATACGATCACCCCTCAGTCTTTTGTGTAAACCTTAACCTCTTCAGCCATTTTGATGAGTTAACCCCTTTAGTCCAGCAATCAGCCTTCTGAATGTTTTCTTGAATTGCCTCCAAAGCCCGCATATTTTTTTAAAAAAAAATACAGGGACCAAAACTGTACACAGTACTCCAGATATAGCCTCACCAACACCCTGCACAGTGGTAACAAGGTTTCCCTGTTTTTAAACTCCAACCTCTTAGCAATAAAGACCACAATTCCCATTTGCCTTAATTCCTTGATGCACCTGGATGCTATCTTTTGTGTGTTTCATACACAAGAATGCCCATATTCCACTGTGATGCACTGTTTTGAAGTCTCTCTCCATTGAAGTTTGCCTTTTGATTCTTACAACAAAAGTGCATGACTTCATTCTGCTGAACTCCACCTACCGTGTGATTACTTGACTGACATGACTCCTCAAAGTGCAGTGAGAGCCATGTCCATCGCACCACGAGTGGCTCAGCCACACAGGGAGGGGTGGGAAGAGCAGAGAGCAATAGTGGCAGAAGATGAGACAGGGAGAGGAACAGAAAGCTGCTTCTGTGGTCATTAGATGTGAGTCCTTAGTGCCAGTGTCATAGATATCACAGACTGGGCACAGGTCTTTGATGAGAAAGCCAGAGGTCTTGTTCCATACTCAGCACCAACCACAGAAAAAAAAAGATGGAGCTGGTTCTGAATATACAGATTAGCGATCTGGGAGACAGACTGGAAAATAGGACCTCAAAAAAAAACAAAAGAAAAAGTCAATAAAATTGCTGGAGAGATGGAGCAGGAGGGAGAGCTTTAAATTTCTGTGGCATCGGGACTGTTTCTGTAATGATGCAACCTTACAAGCCAGATTGGGGCGTGGACAAATATATCTCCAAGGGCTTTCACCATGGCTACTCACAAGGATTTAACTCATTTGGCATGTGGATGGGAACCAGACAAAGTAGGTTTACAGAAAGGGAAGTAAAACTGGATGTGAAGTTGCAACTAAACTAGTAAATAAAGGAAGTCTGGTTGCAATGTAGAGGAAAGAAAGGATAGATAGACAGGTTTGTAGTCAGGAAGTGAATCCAAGTGTCATGGGGATAAGGTGGAGCATATTCGATAGGCCGAATGGCCTACCTCTGCTCTCATGTCTTATCATCATATAGAGATAATAGCAAGGGACTCTGGCAGTGCTGAATGGTATATGGTTTAATACAAGAAGTCTGGTGAGTAAGGCAGATGAGCTGAGAGCACAAACTGACACAAAGAATCCCAATATTACAGCTACGCCAGAGCTACAACAATAAAAATGGGGTCAGGAATGCCAGAATTGATGGTTATAGAATCTTCAGACAAGGAAAAAAAAGGGGGATAAAAGAAAAGTGGTAGGAGAGTCTTAATATTGATAAAGAAGCCATTATAATTGTGAGGAATATCAATTGCTGGAAGGATCATCAAATGAGGTTACAGGGGTTAAAAACAAAGAATAAACAAAAGGGCATTGACATCACTACCAGTACTCTATGGACTCCTGCTCAGAGGAAAAAAAGACAGAATAGATAGGCAAATCACGAAGAAGCGCAAAAACAATAGAATAGTAATAATGACAGGGTCTCAATACCCACAACATCACTGGGGATAGAAATAATGTAAAGGCACAGAGGACTCACACAGAAATTGGTAGGGCCCTGGGGATTGTTGTAAAACAGACAGACCTAGGGGTTCAGGTACACAGTTCATTGAAAGTTGCATCACAAGTAGACAAGAATGGTGTGTTTGGAATGCTTGTCTTCATTGTTCTGACCACTGAGTATGGCAGTTAAGATGTCATGCTGCGGTTGTACTGCACGTTGGTGAGGCCACTTTTGGAGTACTATGTACAGATCTGGTCGTGTTGCTACAGGAAGAATATTATTAACTTGGAGAGGGTATAGGAAATATTTACAAGGCTGTTTCCAGGACTGCAGGGTTTGAGTTATAAAGATAGACTGGATAAGCTGGGACTTTTTTCACTGGAGCATAGGAGGTTGAGGGGTGACATCACACAGGGTGACCTTATACACCTTGTAGATGTTTATAAAATCATGAGGGTCACAGATAAGATGAACCGCAAAGGTAGTTTTCCTAGGGTGGAGGTGTTCAAAACTTGGGGCATATTTTTAAGTTGAGAGGAGAAAGATTAAAAAGGGACCTGAGGAGTAGCATTTTCCACACAAAAGCTGGATAGTATGTGGAAATGGTGGATGCAAGTACAATTACAGGTACAGCATTTGGACAGGTACATGAATAGGAAAGGTTTAGAAGGATATGGGCTAAATGCAGGCAAATGGGACTAGTTTAGTTTGGGAAACTTGGTTAGCATGGAATGAAGGGTTTGTTTCTGTGCTGTATGACTGACTTTATAAGGAAGTAAAATTCTTAAATAAAAGGATCTCCTGAATTCAATTGATCTCAGTATGTAGCTAGCCCAACAATAGAGAGAGTCTAGTTCTAGACTCAAGTTTTATGGAATCAAGTTGGACAAGTGGAAGGTGTCAGATTTTTTAAAAAAGTGATTATAACAGATTTAGATTAGTTACAGAAAGTTGTAGACTGCATGAAAATATCAATGGATTAGACAGGTGGGTTGACTGTGGCAAATGAAAAATCAATCCAGAGAATTGAGAAGTACTGCTGGTCCTTTCCAAATACAAGGAAACACACAATAAGCAGCAGGATTCTGCTAAGTGTAGAAGATTAGAACAGTACCTTGCTCTGCATATTCACAGATACAACTTTGTAAAGGTTAATGGCAGGTCAGAAACTTGGGTTGATTTTAAGAACCAAAAAAGAATGATATAAAAAAAAAGATTGAGCTAGCTAGAAAAATTAAAACAGATGAGCTTCTACATGTGTTTAAAAAGGAAAAAGAATAACTAAACTAAGTGTGCATTCTCTAGAGTGAATCTGTGAAAACAAGAATAGAAAACAAGGAAATGTCACATCTGTTGGAGAACTATTCTGTCTTCACTATAGAATGATAAATGGATCATCTTTGATTGGTAAGATGTAACTAAAGATGTGCCACTGGGATCACTTGAGGGCACAACTATTTACAATCTATATTAATGATGTGGATGATAGTACTGGATGTATGATAGCCACATCACTGAAGACACCTAGCTAGATAAGAAAGCCAGGAAAGGGTGTCAGTAGATAAGAGGAAAATGATGAGAAGGGGGGCAGTCGATGCAGAACTGAGAGAGAGAGTTCTGTGCTTAAATTCGCACACTGTACAAAACAAAGTAACTGCTTGTAGTGCAGACTGAAATTGGCAGGTACTATGTTGTGGGCATCACAGAGATGTGGCTGCAAAGGGGATCAGGCTGGGAATTAAATATCCATGGATACACATCCTATTGAAAGGACAGGCAGATGGGCAGAGGGGACGGGTTGATTCATTAGTAAGAAATTAAATTAAATCAGATCAATAGCAAGAAGCAACACAGAATTGGAAGGCTTAGAATCTGTGTGGGTAGAGTTGTGGAAGTACAAACTAAAAAAGACATTACACAATTCCCATTAAAAGAACTCCTAGCAGCAGTCAGGATGTGGGTCAGGAAATAAATAGGAGATAGATTGGGCATGAAAGAAAGGCACTATTGCAAATAATCATGGGGACTTCAGTAAGCAGGTTGACTGAGAAAAATCAGGTCTCTAATGAATCCCAAGGAAAGGAATTCTTGGAATGTCTCCATGACGACTTTTTGGAGCAACTTGTGGTAGACCCCACTTGAAAAATAGGTAAGGTAATTCTGGATTTGGTAATACATAATGAGGCAGTCTTGGTAAGGGAGCTTAAGGTGAAAAAACCCCTTGGTGATAGTGACCACAAACTAATAGGATTTGCCCTAAGAGGGAGAAGCTGGAATCAGATGAGTAAAAAGTAACTACAAAGACATAAGGGAGAAGCTGGACAGAGTTGATCGGAAGGGAATCCAAGGAGGGAAGATGGTAGAGCAGCAACGGCAGGAGTTTCTGGGGGTAATTAGGGAGGCACAACAGAAATTCATCCCAAGGAAGAAGAAACATGCTAAAATGGAGGATAAAGCAACATGGCTGCCGAGGAAAGTCAGGAACAACATAAAAGCAAAAGAAATAGCATACAATATGGTGAAGCATGGTGGGAAACCAGAGGATTGGGAAGGCTTTAAAAAAAAAGAGAAGAGGCCAACTGATAAAAGGGAGAAAATGAAATATGAGGGCAAGTTAGCTGGTAATATAAAAAAAATGCAAGAGTTTTTTAAGATATAATAGGTAAGAGAGAGGGAGAGGGGGAGGGTAATTGAACCGCTGGAAATTGCAATGGGGACCCTCAATAGGCCAAATGATCTAATTCTGCTCCTGTATTTTAATGGTCTTGAAGTAATTCATCAAGAGGAGGTAGAATGTATGCAAAAGGGGAGTGGCGGGGGGAAGGGAAGAGGGAGAGGCGAGGGGCAGGCAAGGGAGAAAGACAGGTCATGCAATTGGGCAAATCTAAAACCCCAACAGGTCGTATGTGATGTGGGAAAACGCCAAAATGGACTCCTTCATAAGAAGAATAGAGAAAAAAAAAGTATTTTTAAAAGGAGAAAGATCTGAAAGCCTTAGCGCATTAATCACAATAAGTTAATATGCAGATACAGTAAGTAATTCGGAAAGCAAAATGAAAATATTGGCATTTATGGTAGAGGAATGGAATATAAAAATAGGGAATTTTTTTGCAGTGGCACAAGGCCTTGTTTTTGAAAAAAATTGGATGTACGTGCATTAGGTGCAGTTCTGAGAAAGGTTCATTCAGCATTATTGGGGTGAAGATCTTATCTTAATAAAGGTTGAACAGGTTGGGCCTACACACAAAGGAGTTTCAAAGAATGAGAAGTGACCTTATTAAAAGATATAATATTGGAGAAGGCTCAATAGTGTGGATACAGGGGTGGGGGTGGGGGGTGGGGAGTGAGTAATGTTTCCTCTTGTGGAGGAAATGAAAACTATGGCGCATGGGCTAAAAATGAGCGATGTATCATTTTTAAGATGAAGATAGGTGAAATTTTCTCTCAGACAATTGTTAGTCTGTGGAATTTGCTTCTCCAGAAAGCAGTGAAAACAGGTTTATTCAAGGCAAAGTTGGAAAGAATTTTGATAGACAAGGGAGTCAAGGGTTATAGAAGATGGACAAAACGTGGAGCTGGGACCACAACTGAATCAGCTACAATTTTATCACAGGGCAGATCAAGATCAAAGGGCCGAAAGGACCTCACAGCAATATTCCTAAAAGTGGCTGGCCAGTTTGATAATGTGCTCAAGACAGCTAAGTATTACTAATAGAGGCATAAAATATAAAAGTGGGAAGGTTATGGAGTACTGAGTGCCGTTCTGGTCAATGCATTGTCATAAAGTTCTGATTGCAGAGTGAGGGTACAGTGGACCCTTTTGTAAATGTTGCTGGACTGGAGAATTTTAGTTATGAGGAAAGATTGGTTAGGGTAGGGTTGTTTTCTTTAATATACAGAGGAGACATGTGGAAACTAACTGAACAGCATAAAATGGAGGGGTCTAGAGGTCATCTCCAATTCACAAACCATACTGATTGTGAACTACAATCACCAGTCCTTGGCTGGTACAGGGTCAAAATCCTGGAACTCTATCTACCTCAGCAGCCAACCCCCCCACCACAGCACTGAGAGAGCCCTCAAACCTCAATGACTGCAGTAGTTCGAGATAGCTAACCAGCACCTTCTCAGCAATTAGTGATGGACATAAATATTAGCCTGGCTAGCAACACCCACATCCTTAGATTAAATAATAATCATAATCTAACACAACAACACAGGTGGAGAGTGGATATGAAGGTCCCATCTCCTTTGGTTGAGGGGTCTCTACCAGGTAGCATAGATTTAGGGTGAGAATTAGGAGGTTTACAAGGGATTCAAGGAGAATGGTTCTCATCCAGAGGAAGACAGCGATCTGGAACTCTCTGCCCAGAAAGGGCAGCACAGGCAGATACCGACATGACATGTTAACAAGTGCTTTGGACATGCTCTTAAATCTTAACCTACAAAAAGCCATAGACTAAGAGAGTTAGAAAGTACAAGTAGACTGAATGGCTCTTTGTTGGCTGGCATAGGTATGATTAGCAAATATCTGCCTTTCATTCAATTAATGTGCATCCTTTTGCATTCAATCCAAACTTTCACATGTTCATGTCTTCCAACAGATGCAACTGGATAGCTTTAGGAGCACTAAGCCCTGCTGATTTATTATTAAATCTGTCCTTTTGCCAACTATACAGTATTACCACAATCCAGGTTAGCTAACTCCAGGTCAGTGACCTAACCTCAGACATGAAGTCTGTTCAGTTCACTGCTACATCAGATGGTCATTCTACCAGTTGATCAAAGGGGAGCTGCTCCAAATTTGATTGTACTTTCTTTCAAACCAGAACTCACTCTTACCTTCAGGCCTTTCAGGCAGTGCGAGGCTTAACCAGTTCAAATTCCCGCTACACTGGCTGCTTACACTAGATGTTCGGCTGCCGAAGGGATGTAAGGGAATTGTACCAATAACTAGTGGTAAATTCAGGGTTAAATTCATTGCTCCAGGGATATCCACGTAGACCTAAAATAAAAAAAAAGTTAGAAGCTTTAATCACTGATGCTTGTTTTTGCATCTGTCTGTTTCCAATTTACTCCCCTTACCCCTTCTCTTCAGAAGGTGGTAACTTATGCTGGAGCATGGTTCCAATGCTAGCAGTACAGCCCTCTGGCATCTCACCCCAGTTGACATATTTTTCACAAGAAAACCAGGATATTGAAGGTCAGTGTGCGATTCCATTATTGGGGGTCCAACTAATCCAGTTTCCATTATATATCCATGCACATGCACTTCCAACATGGTTCTTGGATATCAATCTGAAGTGGGCAACCTGAGCAGTTTTGTTTGTTTTCTCTTTACATTTAAAAGAAAACCACCATTGCCCAAATCCTGGAAGCATCGAGGCCAAAAGTAGTGCCTTCGCCAATGTCAGGCAAATATCACCTAACTCGACAGAGCTGGAATCAAAACATGAACTTTACGGTTGGCACAACTTCACAACATACCATGGTGTGCATTAACCCATTAAGTTTTGGGAGAAAGCACAGGAATTTACTGTAATGCTGCGTTATTGAAAAGACACAAGTTAAACTACAAAAAATTGTATTCAGGAATATAATGGTATTTCAGAAATACATTGGTATCCCTTAAAAGATGCCATTATCGACTGCAATTCATCCAGCTTGCACGGTTTCTGCAGAATCATGCTACATGTGCGCATTTTGAGCCATTCCTCAATGGAATACAAGTTGCAAAATGAAGGTTCCCCTTCAATTCTCTTCCCCTCCTTCCATTGTAGCCGGTGACCCAGATTGTCTAACAGTCTACAGACACCCTTCAACATCTCACCAAAGTCACTGCTCTTCATTTAAGATCCTAAGATTGGAATCAATTAGAGGCTGTTCAATGGCAAAGGGTACAACCAAATCTGATCCTGTTTCCAACTGATGTTCATGCTTAACATGGTTGTGCATGTTACCAAACAGTGATCAGGAAATAACTACAATTGATTTTCCTCACCACCAATCCCCACCCCAAACCAACTACTGTACTTCTTTCAGCCAGATGCACTGAGACACTCAAACTAATAAACTGGCTGAGATCAGCTAAACAAAATCAGCCCAGACTGAAAAAAAATCAAATTACAAACATTGTGCTCTGGTTTGATACAGTTTTTACCCTCTATACTGCTTGTGTGCTCTCTTTAAAATGCAAATAGATAAAAGAAACAAAATTCTAAAAGAATATCCCTTTGTATAAATGCCTCATCCATCCAGGAAGTCTAAAAATGTTGCATGAGCTCAATTGCAAAATAGGCGGGAAAAGAAACTGATACACAATTTCCCCAAGTTTTACTGTGGGGCTTATAGTTAAACTATTAGACTGAATTGCTCCAGTGTCTAGAAAGGAAATTCTGATTTGACTATACAGCAACAGGTGATGTGGTTTTTAATGACGCAGTTGCTACTAAATTCCCTGCAGGAAACCACAATACCCTCAAGCTCACACATGTTTGCAGAAGAACATGAATAGATGTTAGTTCTGTTTTAAAAAAAAGTTACACATCACAGTAACATACCCTAGAATGGTTACAAATAAACTAGCCCAATAATTAAAAAAAAGATGCAGCAGAATTTTCAACTGGCAGATTCCAAGAAAAAGGATAATTGGTCTAAAATATAAAATGACACTATTCCCAAGTCTGTGTTACCAATCTCAACCGGGCCAGTGGAGGAGGGATAGGTGGAAGCTAACTGTCTCCCCATAAGAATAAAAAAAAATGTTTTAACAGTTTTAAAAACAGGGCAAGTCACCCCGCGCACCTCCTGGCAGCCGGTTACAGAGCGGCATTGGCCTGGGAGCAGGTCACCTTCACGCCCTCTTGGCCGGGATGTAGTGCGTGGTGATCTAGAGAAGGGAGAAAATAATTTTTTAAATGGGAAAGAAACACATACAGACATTAAAAAAAAAAGACATTTTATTCAATTTTTTTTTCTCTTCATCTTACAAACACCTGCATTCACAAACGTTACCTGGGGAAAGGGGAATTTTGCGTTCCTCAACCTTACAGCTGGAAACCTAAAAAAAGGTTAGGAAAAATATCAAGACCGTTAAAATTTCCTATACAAATACATGGGCCTTCCTTGACAGCCAGTTTCCCAGCCTTGATCAGGCTATTCGGAGGCAGGGAAACTGGCTGGGAAAGGATTCCCACCTCACTCAGATGTTTCTACAAACTAAACATCCTAACAAAAAAAAAAGACTGTATTGAGTTGGACTTGGGGATGGCAAAGAGAAGGTAATTAAAGTCGAGGAAAAACTAAGGAAAGAAAAAAAAAAGTGATAGCCAGCAAACCTCCTTCTTTGAAGGACTGGCGTTACCAATGAAATGTTTCTTAGTGTTCTCATTTTGCAATGCCAGCACACAAAACTTTAATTCGAAAAAGCACCTACCGTCAGTGCGTATTCCACCCGGATTATGCTGCAGTCTACAATCGAGGGTGACACTGGTGGAATTTTCAGTAGTTTTCCATTCCAACTTTCTGTTTTTCCAGATGACAGTGATTCTCCTCGTAAGTTGGCTACAAGATGTTTAACTTCCTTCATTTTCCCTTTGGCATAGAAAGTCTGTGTTTGGTAAATGGCTGCCTTTGGCACTACCATACGGGAAGAACAATTCTCAATTTCAGCAAAAATGTGAATTGATTCACCTGTGCAGGAAGAACACACCCATACATACACAAATGTAAATTATATTGTGCACTATACCTGGAACATCCTTGTCTCATTTAAGGTAGCAATTTGAAGTCCCATTTCAAAAACAACCAACCTATTTAATCAAAGATAGTAGTATTTAATCAACTCTGCATTGATACTATTTGTGTTTTAAGAAGCAAAAGGCACTTTCTACTCAAAATGACAATATGTGTGGCACTGATCTCAGCATTAACTTGGGAAATCAGGAGCCATTTTGTTCCTTCTGGTAATATATTAATAAGTAGAGGGAAGTAAATAGATTTTACTGAATTGATTGTAATTATAAGCCAAAATTTGGGGAAAAGGCACTTGTAGAACACAAAACTAATTAACCAAATTTGATTATTACTGTAAAGAATCTTCACTGCACAGATCTCTCCTATCCTTTCCTGAAACAGCAACTTGTACCAATACATGGTCCTATTACCACCAACGATACATTGTTATGTGACCTAAACATGTAGATTGATGAGCTTAGTCCTGGCAAGGGCAATAAATTACAATAGGCAATTTGATAAGTTTGAGTAAATGCAGCCAAGCCTAAACCTCTCCTGAACAAAATGTTGTACCTGTGCACTTTCCAGTAAGGGTGGTTGGAAGTAGGGATAATTGGATAGCAATTTTGTAACGAGAATCTTGGCTGAATTTTTCTGTCTCAGTCCATACATACTGAAATCAGTTGTAGCACCAATACTGCCGCCCGTCTGAAATCAGTTACTTTAGCATAGACCAAGGATTTAGTTAATTTTCAGTGCTCCAGATTTTTACCTGGTGTGTAGCCCTTCCGTTCGATTTTGGCACTTAGGGATATTGGGCCTGAGGAACAGAACCAGCAACAAAGAGTTTTCTCTTTTGTGCCTGCCTGTGGTGACTGCGAAAAGAACAGAAAGCACAGTGAACACCCCTGCTCCCCTTCAGAACAGACAGTCTCTCAGGATGATATGGAGCTATAGTAATAGCAAAATACCTGAAAAATCTCTGCTATACACTTTCGAGTGCAAGATATTAATGATTATACAGGGAATCCTACGACAGGCATTTTAAATCAATCAGTTTTCACAAGAGTGATTAATTTCAGTCTCAGTTTGTGCACAGTATCCCACCACCCTTAATGGACAAGTTATAATTAATAACATTGAAACACCACTGGTCAGAAGGGTTTCAATTTGTTATGAACAGGTTACAAAGTTGTGAACATTACTGTCAAAATCCCAGACTGCTATGAACATTTATAAAAATGGGAAAATCAGCATCAGTATTTAAGAGGAATGTTCATAAATATATTCATACTCATTAAAATCCAATTAAGAATATGCATTAGTTTGAATAAAGGTTCTGCTCTGGTCATCATCCAATGATGTACTCCTTGGAAATGTTAGTTTGTGGCAGTTAATGACCAGATGCAGCACAGTTATGATGATCCCCTAATCTTACTTTGTTGAGCTTTCCCTTTCACTATGTTCTCAAACATTTATAGCTGATGTTATAAACCAAAATGTTACAATTTCTCACTTGTGCACTTAATGCTGTAATCTAGCTGATCAATTCTTTTTTGGGGGTGGGGGATGTGGTGGAGAAATCATATTTAAATTCAAAATTCATTTTAAAAATCTGAGCCAAACATCATGTGAAAATTTTAACACATGGCATCATTTTCATATCAGATTAATCAGAATTGGAGTTAAAAAATGGATAAGTACTGGCATGGTGGAGATGGGATTTATAAAATCTAGCAAAAATGCAGCATTTCTTTTTAAAAGTGTTCATGCTTAGAGAAACTGTTTAATATCTTTGAAGGATTTGTAGCACTACTTTAGTTGAATATCATCAAAATCATTGATAGGAAATGACAGACAAAAAGCCATTACCTTATTGCAAGTTTTTAAAATGATCATCTATATCACTTGTAAGGATCTAATCTTTGCTAAAACTGCAATTGTTTCACAAAAATTGTAACAGCATTTTTTTTTTCTCCAAAGCTTTCTAATGATTGTAGCTTTGCTGTTTCAACCAGAGAATAATCATTTTGTTTTACCACAACTAGTTGATTTTAGTTATTGGGAACTTATAATGTCTTGTATCCTTTCATTCTGAATCATGGATGTTCCTTTCTAGGGAAATCGATAGAACTTTACATTGGTAAGTTTGCAAAGGTTTCAAGAACATACCAGCAACAATGGAGTGTTAACATCAATGTGTTCAAAGACTGTAAATTCCTTCTTCACTTTCATTACCAGCATCCATGGCCTGTGCAGTTCAGCCTTCACCCAATAGCGCACACTGCCATATTTGCCTTCAAAAGAGGTAGCTAATGGTCTGCAAGAGAAAAAGGATCATGAGGGAATGGCCAAACATAGTATAGGACTAAATTTAAAATAGAAGAATCAAGTTCATACAAATCATATTGATTCATTGGGACAATCAGGAGTTACTGAAGAAAGTCTTTCAAGGTATGCAGGAGCTTAGTTATTTGCAACAATTTCGATTACAAAATATAATACCTCAGAAGTCTTATTTTATCATACTGCAAATCTCCAACAAAGACTTTCAAATATGTAACTGAGCAAGGGAAGAGGACAAGGAGGAGAGATGTCTGATGGGATCATTATGATGATGAGATTTTGATATGATAAATGCCAAAAGGATACATGTTCTAAGATAATCACTAACAAATGCACTAGAGAATTCAGAGGAGACTTGTTTATCTGCACAGTAGTCAGTACTCGATACTCACTACTACAAAAAGTAGATGAGGCAAGTTGTGTAGATGCTTTAAGGGGAAGCTAGGTCAACATGAGGAGAAATGAGTTGAAAATTAAAGGAAGTAGGCTGTGAAGAGCTCTCACACAGCACAAAACAACAGCATAGATCAGTTTGACCAAAATCTGTTTCCAAGCTGTACACTCTTATGAATTTCTAGGCTGACAGGTTTAAGTGAAATGGGTGACTAGAAATATTGGGGGATGCCAGAAATGGACACATGAAAAAAAATTGTGTTAGAAAGATATTAGAACTGTTGATGTAGAACAGCATGATGAAATGGGCTCAAAAAAAAAGCTTCTTTAGAATAATCTCACCCAGGTAAAATGGGCTTTGAACAAGCAATCAGGTAAATCTGAAATAAGAAGATCTGTGACATAAACCCACAATTATACACATACTTAAATAAAGTACTCTGAGCAATGAATCAGATTGATACAAGAAAAATGCAAATCTTACATCTGTGGAAGCTCAAAGCTGAATGGGTATTCATGTTTGCCTGAAGGTATAGTGGTGAGACCTTCTTCAGAATCATCATCATCTGAAAAAAAAAGATAAAACTCTGTGAAGTAGCAAACAAATAATCTTGAGTCATGCAGATATACCTAGCCAATACATACCAATTGATAAGAGTTGGTGTCCAATGTATCAACAATTTAATTTGTAACACATCAGTATCTGGTTTTGACAGGTTCAACTTAGGGGAATATAACGCTTATGTAACTTCTGGACAACTTTAATACTCAAGATATTAATGCAATAAAGGTAACTGGCGCAGTTCAAGAGGAACATTAGTAGACTTCAGCAAGCACTCTGTGGAGGCTGTCATGCTCTAATTCACCTTGTTATCACTCTTAATAAGCTGTACAAATAGCCAAATCTTCCAATTTTAAAAATAAACTTTTAGAATGATATGATTACAACATTTAAAAGGCATCTGGATGGGTACATGAATAGGAAGGGTTTAAGAGGGATATGGGCCAAGTGGGACTAGATTTATACAGGATAGCTGGTTGGCATGGACGCGTTGGACCGAAGGATCTGTTTCTGCACTGTATCTCTCTATGACTCTATGTGGGTGTTGTTTGCAAATCTGCCATTTATTGTTCATTGTTCCCAGTTACCAAGGCAGACTTCTTTGAGAGCTGTTGATACAATTGAGTGGCATACTAGAGTGCTCTTGGAATGAAAAAGACCAAATTTTTTTTATTGAATGATGAAATAGATAGGCTGCAGCAATTAAATGCCAATTACATAATATTTGTTAGCAGAAAAGTCATATGTATACCAAGTCTCAATGTAGATCAACATTTTTTTTTGAAGGTCTAACACTCCAGTACTTGAAGTTCGAGTTGGAAACTGCAGAACAAAAGGTAATGGTGTTGTTGCTGCCTATAAAAAGATTAAGATTGCAGTTAACAATTTCTTCTGTTGGTTCCTAGCAATAAACACGTTACTCCTCCAGGAAATGGCGAAGGTACTGTTAAGGTTGATTGTTACTAGGCGATCTCCAGCGTTGTTTGAAGTGGTCCTATCAAAAGCTGCAAAGACCGAGCTGCTCCACCCTTGCACAGCTACAGTTGAGCCTTTGGGGCTTTTTATTTTAAGGATAAACAATCTGACCTTCCTTATTCTCCGCAATGACGTGACTGCCCAACTACCTCGAGCCCATTTCTATGCCAAGTCATGGATTTCCTGACAAACGACAGCAACCTGATGCTGGGGTCTCTTCACTGACAGCATCACTGCACCTGTCTACTGGAATTGGAACCCCCTCCCTATACAATTAAGGAAATTAAAATCTAATGGTTTAATAGGGATTGGTGTCTTTTTTCTAAAAAAAAAATTGTGTCAAATCACTAGAAACGTTCAAAATCCTAACGGTGCAATTTGAAGATCAATTTCTATTCATAGCGTAGTCATGGTTAAAAATAAATAAATTTAAGAATAACGTTGCATCTAAAAAAATAAAATGTTGCTTTTTTTTTAAATGCAACATTATTTTAAACCCTTTCTTGTGCAACTTTATTTTCCTGCATAAGGTTCTGCCTGTTTCTTCCTCTCTCGTTTTTTCTGCCAGCTCAGCACGCTCGGCTTTGCAGTGAAGCGGTAAACAAGTAGCGAGCTGTCAATCAGCAGCAGGCAGACAGCGGAGAGAGCCGGCCTGAACCGGAGCGAACAGCCCAGCTCAGCCGCAACCACATGGTATTCATCAGCAGCAGAGCAGAGCCCAGCCCAGTCTCTCTCTCAGAGAAGCTGAAACAAGAGCAATGGAAGGGAGGGGCTAGACACATACCAGGCGGCTCGATAAATTGCAACCGATCCTCAACGCACACTGGTAGAAAAAGGATTTTTTAGAACTTTTTAAAAAAAAAATTGTTGTCTTGTCATTTGGACTTAAATTGGTGCTTCGGTCCCCTATTTTAAAGGGCTTGACAATCGCAGATACGATTGACTATAATGTTCAGCTAAAGCGGAGATTTAACGTTGCAACTGTTCTCGGGGATAAAATGACATCGATCATACACAAAGCTAAATAATGATGCATTCCTGCCACGTCCCTGCTTTACTAAATTCACCCTCCACCTTTTTTTTAATTAAAAAAAAGCCCTGAACTCTTAAGATTTTTTTTTGCAAAGAGCCGTTCACTGAAGCAGATCAAACGATAGGTGATAGACAGCTCCACTGACCAATCTAAAGTTAACGGCGCTTAGCAACAGTCTAACAAACAGAGGAACCAATCGGCACGTCGGGGAGGAGCAACTGCAACAAAGCCAAGCTAAACGACAGAAACTTGCTAAGACACAGAACACCAAACTTCATTGCAAAATGGTAGGAATTGTACTACAATGAATAAATGGCGACTGCACATCATTTACACGACGTACTGTGCAGATTGTAGAATCTCAAAAATATCTGTTTGAAGAAACTAGAAATGAAATGAATATCTCTGCCTTTTCACTCAGCAAGGTTAAGACAAATAATCACAATTGTATTCTTAATCCGCTGATTGATCCTCCTCCGGAGTATTCAAGCTTGATGCAAATATGTACCGAAAAAAATACACATGCCACGGGTTCACATTCTTTTCAGTATCCATGAAAGTAGATTGAAATAACACAATTTTATAGTGGAAGATTTGCAAATTTAATTGGTACGGTATTAGAACTATACCCATACACGGGTGTGGAAAAAGGTCATTTCAAGGAAAAAAATATATTTTTATTGGTAATATACATATATAACGAAGGTGCAAAGCAGCTGTTGCAAATTGTTTTTCTGCAAAATAGCATTAAGTCATCCTCACCATCTGACGGTGTAAACCAATGAGCGAAGAGAAGACTCACATCCCCCCTCCCTCCCCCAAATGCTTGTCCCAAACAGGATTGAACCGCTTTGAACAAAGGGTGGAAACTTAGGAAAACAACTAACCTTTATTGAATGTTACTGAATATACAATATATTTGCAATTGTTAAATATATAATTTACAGATATAATATTGGGACAAGCGATGTCACTGCAGAAATCTTCAATATATAATCAATTTAATGTCAATGGCACCTTTAAGTGATGGGTCGAATAATATTACTGTAAGCTACATAGCACATCAAATTTAGATTAAATGCCACCATTGTATCGATTTAGAAATCATTTGTTTAAGTTTTTCCCTTTTAAAAATAACGAGTTCTCAAACATTTTTGAACTGTAAATTCAAGGACTTGGTCTGGAAGTCACTGCACACACACATTACTGCAATTATGAAAGGACATTCAGGCATTTATTTTCTATTGTAATTTACACAGTTGGTTTCAAAGCTGAATTGCAAAGAAAAAACGCTTGGGTGGGTGAAATTGTCGCTATAATTCAACAATGCAATCGTTTGGATTTCTTTCACATATTACAAAATGACGGTCCTGAACAGGAAGAAACCTTATAAATCGGTGCAGTAGAATTACTGCAATTTCGAAAATCGGCGAGATATTGTCACGAAATTTGTTTGAAACCATTGCTAACCACCCTATGTAAAATCTCACCACTCATTGGCAATGAAAGGTGAGTGACAGCATACCGAACTTTTACATCTATGAAGTTATGTCAAATGAAATTTTAACTCCTTTATCTTAATACTGATAATAACTAATAACGTTTTATAACATTAAAATTGCACTTCTAAATTGGTCGTATAATCTGATATGCATTGCTCACATTTTACAGTAGGGTTACAGTAAGCTGCACAAAGACTTTAAACAAAACAAACTCTTAGATCATAAAGATTATTTGCTCCAGTTCCAAGCTTACCTCTATCATGCCCGATTAAAAGGTCTTTGTGGTTGAAATACTCTACTTCTTCAGTGTAGTTCTGAGTATAGGCAGTATTAGAACCAGCATTTCTCGATTCTGTCCAGCGTACTTTCGCCTGTCCCCTCGCATGGATTGCAAGAGATCTCGCCCTGATTTCACCAGTAACTTCTATAATCACCCGTCCAGAGACTGAATCTCCGCTGGCATAGACGGGTATATTGTTATCATTAGGACAGTCATAGCTTATTGTAAAACTCTTCACCTTTCCCAGCACCATGGTTATTTATATCTATTTAGATATACGTGACTATAAAAAAAGTACAAAAAAAATGAAGATCTGAAAAGTGGGATCTTCACCACTGATCAGTGCCTTTCGCTGCAAAAACAGCAGGCACGACCACTGCAATATTAAAAAGGAGCATCTGGATTTGGACAGTTAGAGATGCTGTTGCCCAGCTTTTGGTCTGTACAAAAGACGGGGATATCATACCTACCACCTCACTTAAAACGGTTTTTGTGAAAAACAACTCCAGTGCGCCTGTGCATGATTCACCCTGCTTCCGCCTTGAGTCTAGAGCTAGTGCCAGCTGATCAACAGCTGATTGAGGTCATTCCCCCTTAAAGCAGACCAGTAGCACAGGGACAAACATATAAAACATCAAATATTTTTATTTGCACCATTTAAAAAACATATATAGTATCAGCATTCGCACTCTATCGTTCCGCAGGCATTTTTTGTACTAACGCGATTACAAAAGGTCATTAATTCTGTCAGTTCAATGCACAAGGCGAGCATTTAGCGCCACTGCCCGGTTTGTTACAGTAACACATGGGTCACGTCGCATGCATCTGCAGCACTCTCGTGTTGCATTATTCGTTCGTGTGGTAGCAATAGATTTTGAAGGCTTAATTCTGCACATTAAAATAGACATAACCGTCGCTGAAGCACAATACAAAATAATAATAGCGGTTGCTGCAATAGTTGCACCCAAGTAATATTCGGTGTGTAATTCTCCTCTCGTCAGTCTTCTACACCTTGTCGACACCGTGTGGCTATTTCATGTAATAGCCAATTCCAAATTTACAACAACTTAGCGGTACTTTTTATTTGTTGTAACTTAATTTCCTTTCTCCCTGACTTAACATCCGTTCGATTTATCACAGTATTCTGACGTTTCTCCGCCTTGTGTTTTATCTCGCACATATGTCATTTCTTTTGCACATCTATTTTGAACTTTTCTCATTTATTTGGCTTTCTCTCGCTTTCAACATTTCAGCTACTGCCACGAAATAAGCAATGCATGCAAAGTTGACGTCTCTTTAAAAATATTTTCATAATGTAAATCTTTCTTGAGGCTACATGATTTATCGGCGAAATATAAAGATTGCGTTTTGACGACTTTTTAACATGATGTAGAAATAGGAATAAGGCCCTTCAACCTCAAGCCTGTACCGGCATTCAATCTGATGACGGCTGGTTTGTATCGTTATTCCAGCTACTCGATGTGGTCCCATGAATCCTCAGTTACTCTGCCCAACGAAAATCCACAAGTGTCAATTTTGGAATTGGCAGTTGTGCAACATTAACAGCTATCAGGGGTTGCTTTTGCAGAGTCTAAATCTAGATTATTCCCTTTTCCTCACTATAGGGAAAATAATTTACCTAACTCCAACTTCTCTATCAAATCTGTTATTCACCTTAATCACCTCAATTAGGCACTTGACAAACCTGGAGTAACAAGTGTACCAACATCTCAGAACAGGTTGAGTGGAAAATATCTACATTTGGTATTTTTTTTAAATGGACCTGGACATCACTAGCCCGGCCAGCATTTTTTGCCTATCCCTAAATTTGAGAAAATGGCAGAGAGTCACCTTTTTGAACTGCAACAATCCATGTGATTAGGGACATCACAATGGCTGTTAGGAAGGGAGTTCCAGGATTTTGACCCAGCAAGAGTGAAGGAATGACGATGTATTTCCAAGTCAGGATGGCATGTGCTTGAGGGGAGCTTGCAGGTGACGGTGCATCCAAGCAGTTTCCTGCTGTTGTCCAAGGTGGTACAGTTTGCAGGTTTTGATCATGCTTCAAAGGAACCTTGGTGAATTGATGCAGTGCACCTTTTAGGTGGTACACAGTGCTGCTGCTGCGTTGTTGGTGGAGGGAATGAATGTTGATGGTGGTGGAAGTGTACTAATCAAACAAGCTGCTTTTGGTGTTGAGTTTCACGATTGTTGTTGGAGCTTTATCCAAAAAAGTGGAGTGTATTCTATCACACTCCTGACATGTGCCTTGCAGGTGGTAGACAAGCATTGTAGAGACAGGAAGTGACTTACCTTCTTTACAATTCCTCGACTCTGACCTGGTCTTGTATTTATATGGCTTGTTCAGTTTCTAGTCAATGATAACCCGTCGGATGTTCAGAAGTGATGCAGTTGGCAATGGTAATGCCATTGAATGTGAAGGGGAGACAGTTAGGTTCTTTCTTGTTGGAGATGGACATTGCCTTGTAGCTGTGGGGAGTGTTTCTTCCACTTCTCAGCCCAAGCCTGACTGTTCAAGCCTTGCTGCACATGGACAGATTGCATCAATATTTGAGGGGTTATGAATGGTTTTGAACACTGTGTAATCATCAATAACCATTCCCAGTTCTGATTTTATGGTAGAAGGAAGCTCATTAAAAGTGCAGCTGAAGGTATTGGGCCTAGGGCATTCTCCTGGGAATTCCTTGCAGTGATATTCTTGGACTGAGATGACTAGCCTACCACAGCCATGACCATCTTCCTTCATGCTAGCTTTGACTTGAACCAGTGAAGAATTTACCCCTTAATATCATTGACTCCAATTGTGCTAGGGCTTCTTGATGTCACACAAGGTGAAATCCACCCTGATGCCAAAGGCAGTCACTGTCATTTCACTTTTTCAGTTCAGCTCTTTTGTCTATGTTTGGACTAAATCTGAAATGAGGCCCTGGCAAAACTTTTGCTGAATGTTAGTGAGCAGATTATTGCTGAGTAAGTGCCACTTGATAGCATTTGTACCATTGATGGAAAGTTGTCAGGGCCCATAGCCTTTGGGGTATTCAATACCTTCAGCTGTTTCTTGACATAAGGTGGAGTGAATCAAATTGGGTGGAGACTGGCATCTGTGATGTTGGGGACCTCAAGAGGAGGCTGGGATGGATCGTCCACTTGGCACTTCTTGTTGAAAATGGTTTCAAATGCTTCAGTCTTGTCTTTTGCACTGCTGTACTGAACTCTCCCATGGTTAGGGTGGTAATATTTGTGGAACTTCTTCCTCCTGTTAGTTGTTTAATTGATCACCACCATTCATGTATGTGTTATAACTGCACAGCTTGGCAAGCAACTAACCCATTGCTATGGAATTGCTTAGTTGTGTCTACTGCATGCCGCTTGTATTGTTTAATTATCTGAGTTGGCTTCACCAAGTTGATACCTCATTTTTAGTTATGCCTAGTTCTGCTCTTGGCATGCTATCCTGCAGTCTTTTTGAACCAGGACTAGTTTCCCTGCTTTATGGTAATGGTAAAATGGGGAAAATGCCAGGCTATGAGATTATAGCTTGAGGTTGAATACAGTTATGCTTCTGCTGACAGACCATAGAACATTATGGATGCCCAGTTTTTGTTACTGCATCTGTTCAAAATTTCTCCTATTTAGCAAGATGGTAGTGCCACAAAAAAAGAATTGACATAATTAGGGGATACAGCACACTGTTGTTGCATTACTGCACTTGTAAACCAAAGGAAAAGACCGAGCTACTAATCCATGCAATGAATAAAAATCTCACTGTGGCTGTTGAGAATTTAAGTCAATTTGAACATTTGTAAATAAAATACTATTTTCAGTAAAATGACCATGTAGATAACAATTATAACAACTATAACTATATTGAGATCCTACCCTATCTAGCAGGAGGACTAAACAATGTAACAACATCACATGCCTGATTAAAGTAGTGCCTCTGAGTGATTTCCAGTTCCAGTTCTCAAGGGCAACTAGGGATGGATGATAAATGCTGGCCCAGCTAGTGACATCACATGGAATAAAAAATGTTTATTTTGTTTTTAATATTAAATCAAAATCAACATGTGCTGGATCTAAAATATCATTTATGTGCCTGATATTAGACTTCACCTTGTAGCCTATACTTTGGAATTTTGTTCATCCTGTCTACAATCTTTATCCATTCATAATTTATGTTAAACTATTTGTCTTTTGCCAGTCTTAATTATGATTAAGTGTGTGTTTAATTTTGAGGTTTTGAAAGGATATGGTTTAAGCTGCATACAATAGAAATCCTTTCTTTTCACTGCTCTTGTTAAAGTTAACTGTGCTACAATAATTTTTCTTCTCTCTGTTACTGAATAAGCCTGGGATGAATATATTTTTTCCTGAGTAGCAGCTAGTCAGGCAAATTGGTTATTTGGTGGTCTTATTGGGATTTTAAATGTTTATACTTCTGGGGATAGATTGTGGCACAATGGGACACGAACATTGGCAAACTCTTCCCAGTTAAGTCGTGACACCATGAGTTGGTAAGGATGTTTGATATCTTCAGGAGATAAC
>NC_063334.1:85601318-85611633 GCF_021869965.1 Rhincodon typus
AATTTCTTTCAGTTCTTCTGTCTCATTGGATCTTGTGTTCCCCGATATTTTTGAGAGGTTACTTGTGTTCTTCTTTGTGAAGACAGAACCAAATATTACTTAGTTGGTCTGCTATCTCTTTGTTCCCCATTATAGAATTTTAGAATTAAATTTTACTGTCATGTGTACTGAAGTATAGGAATGCATGAGTACAATGAAAAGTGTACAAAGTTGCTATTCTCTGGCACCAACTTTGTTATAAAGTCAGAATATAAAAAGAAAACAATAGCAGAAATAAAACAAAGCCAAAAGGTAAGAAAAATCTAGATCTTAAAGTCATACCTTATCTCCATAAAGGTGTTTGGAACCACCGCTGCAGGCACTCGGACCTAACCCCGGCCTGGAGTCTCGGTCAGCCTGCGAGCCTCACATAGATTGCTGGGAGGACCTGTGTTCTTCCGGCCCTGAAAGCTGATTGGAGCCGCGTCCTTATAGTTGTTGCCCCTGCTGCCTCCAGTCGCCAAAAGGAACCTTGTTCTCCTCTGTCATCTCCAACCACCAGGAGGCTGCTGACATTCCGCACAGGGCCTGCTCTCAATGCTGCCGCCTGTGATCGCCAAGAAGAGCCTGGGAGGAACTGCATCTGCCACCGCCGCCACTGCCCGCCTGGAGGAACCAACAGTTTACCATATTTATCAGATTTATTTATGTAAGGGGCCTGCATTTGTCTTCACTAATCTTTCTCTCTTCACTAATCTTTCTCTCTTCACATACCTCTAGAAATGTTTACAATCTGTTTGTATGTTCCCCACAAACTCACTCTCATTGTCTTTTTTTCCCCTCTCTTAATCAATTCATTGTCCCCGTTTGCCGAAATCTAAACTGCTGCTAATCCTCAAATCTGCTATTTTCTTTGGACAATTTTATGCCACTGCTTTGTATCTAGTACTATCCCTAATTTCCCTTCTTAGCATTGGTTGGACCAACTTTCCCATTCTATATTTGTGCCAGCCAGGAAGGAACAATTATTGCAGTTTCTCCATGTACTGTTTAAATGTTTGCCATCACCAAACCATTGTCATCTCTTTAAGTATCATTTCCCGATTTATCATTGTCAGCTCGTGCCACATACCATTGAGATGCTTTTGTACTGTGAATCAACTTAGGTCAATGAATACAGTGGTAATATCCTTTTTCATAATGTCCCATCATTTAGCCATTAAGTAAACTTTAAGGAAAATTGTATTGCTAACTTCAGTACCATTGTATTGGTTCAGTGGAACCAGACTTCAGTTTGGCAGAGCATATGTAAAATGTACCTGATGCAGTCTGTGTTTTAAGATTGTGTTTAACTAAATAGAATAAATTGAGTTCGGAATTATAAAACACTGCATTAGCTTATTTCAGTTTAACAGAGTACAATTATTTTTCAACACTTCAGCATGACAGAACCAAAGCATCCCTACAGTGTGGAGGGAGGCCATTTGGCCCATCAACTCCACACTGACCCTCCAAAGAGTATTCCCCCCGCAACCATGCACTTCCCACTGCTAATCCACCTAGCCTGCACATCTTTTGATCATGTGAGGAAACCAGAGCACTCAGAGGAAACCCATGCAGACATGGGGAGAATGTGGAAACTCGGCACAGGCAGTCAAATCGAACTCAGGTCCCTGGCACTAAAGCAGCAGTGCTAACCATTGAGCCACTGTGCTGCCTTATTTTAATGGTTTTAGGTCTTATGTGGGCATGATCGGTTTCCTGAAATTTAACATCCAACACAGCCTATCCCTTCTACCTTCTTACTAGCTTCACACTTCCTTTTACTTAAGGCACCTGTGCTATTTTTAACAAGCAATCTGTAGAAATGAGCTGCTATTCTGATAACTAAGTGAATATTTGTTTCAATTATATAGCATAGTACAGCGGGCAGAACCTGCCATTCAGCTGAGTGTAAGCACTACCACACTGTGGTTATGGCCACACTTAGAAACAAAGTAGTTTTCATGTTGTCATTGCACCACTTTCTGGCAGAAATCAGATGCAGTACAAAGCACTGCAAAGTCAACTAGAAAAGTTGGAGTTGTTCTTCATGAAGCACAGAAGTCAGGAAGGACCTTAATTAAAGTTTGAGAGTCCCAGTGGAATAAATGAGGAACTGCTTCTATTTACAGGTCAGTAGCCATAGGGCAAAGATTTCAAGTGATTGGCAAAAGAACTGGAGGAGCTGGGTTTAGGTAGGTTTAAAACTTAAATGAAAAGTTTAGCAACATTTATTGCAAAGTACATTAGACTATGAAACTAGTTAAATTCGGCTTCTTTCAAGTGATATATTGACAAAAAAGATTCAATTCTACGCTATATTCTTGTAAGATTTGTGGCTATTCTGTCTTTGACACTTTAAGGGGTCTGGTAACGAACTGCCTGTGTAAAAACTGATGTTGTCAGTAGGTGGCAGCACCGAGCACTCTAAGAGCTCAAGTACAACAAAGGATGAAATTAAAGCAGCATAGATACAGATGATCACATTCTTGTGAATGGTTCTTGGGGACAAGGCCCACCCATGAGGCTGTGGCTTATTAGCAGCATTCTGCAGCACTCTCAATGCAATAGAGAATGTGTACATCCATCTACACGTGGCAGGAGGAGGAGCTTGCAAGGACCACTCCCCTTCACACCAAAGATCACAGGCATAGGGCTAAGTACAACAAAAAGAACAAATAAATTGTTTTTAAGCAAACTAAGCCTGGGGTGCAACTGTCCACAGCCAATGGAAACACAGTCCACTGACTCCAAGGACCCAACTCCTTTATTTACCAAAATAAATGCACCACAGAATTGTCAAAAACATTCAATTAGCAAGTTACAAAACTACCAATGAGGGGCTGTGTGACAATAAAAAAATTAAAGAAGGGAAACCAACAAGGGAGGGGACTGAAGCAACATGGTGTCAGTGATGCACCCCAGTTCCTATGATGCCCGCCTGCATACAACACCCTCCATTCCAGGTCCCCGATAGAAATTGGAAAACAAATCTCAACTTTTTTTTATTATTTTTTAAACAGCAGCCACCAATTTTCTTCATCACTCAATTAGCAAATTATAAACACTGGAGCAGTGCAGCAATAACAAAATCAAAAAAGATGTTTCACTTTGCTAAACCCCCTACCAAATGATCTCATGAGGTGTCTCTGTCATTTCTTCCTTTTTTCTCGAATGAGGAATCCCCCACCATCATAGTTGACAGGGCCCTCACCCTTGTCTCACCCATACCTTGATTCTTAGATTTAGATTTAATTTGATTTGATTTATTATTGTCACATGTATCGAGGTACAGTGAAAAGTTTTGTTTTGCATGCATTTACAGGCAGATCATACCATACAAAGTGCATTAGTTAACAGGACAGAGCCAAGAATGCAGTGTTCCAGTTGCAGAGAAAGTACACAAAGAGTGAGATCAACATTAAACTTAAAGTTTGAGAGGTCCATTCAGAAGTCTGATAACAGTGGGGAAGAAGCTATTCTTGAATTTATTCTTACGTATATACAAACTTTTATATCTTCTGCCTGATAGAAAAGGGTGGAAGAGAGTATAACTAGGGGGGGAGCGGTCTTTGATTATATTGGTTGCTTTTCCAAGGCAATTGAAAGTATGGATGGAGTAAATGGATAGAAGGCTGGTTTGCATGATGGACTGGGCTGTGTTTATGACTCTTTGTAGTGTCTTGTGGTCTTGGGCAGAGAATTGCCAATCCAGAAAGAATGCTTTCTAGGGTGCATCTATAAAAATTGTCACATGTACATAAATACAGTGGAAAGTGTTATTTTGCATGTTAAACACAATGTGCCCTGTAACATTACGCCAGTTGTTTAATTAAATATTGGCCTCTCTAGCTTTCACCTGTCACAACCCCATCCACTTTTGTGACCCATCATCTCCATGACCTTTATAACCCCCCTGCTAACTGTGATATAGGCAGTTCTGAGGAAGGGTATAGAATCATAGAATGCCTACAGTGTGGAAACAGGCCCTTTGGCCCAACAAGTCCACACTGACCCTCAGAGCATCCCACACAGATCCATCCCCTATAACCCACCTAATCTACACATCCCTGAACACTACAGGCAACTTAGCATGGCCAATCCACCTAGCCTACACATCTTTGGACTATGGGAAGAAACCAGAGGACCTGGAGGAAACCCATGCAGACATGGGGAGAATGTGCAAACTCCACACAGACAGTTGCCCAAGGGTGGAATTGAACCCAGGTCCCTGATACTGTGAGGCAGCAGTGCTAACCACTGAGCCACCATGCTGCCCGATCACTGTCACTGGACCTGAAATGTTAACTCTTTTTTTCCTTCACAGATGCTGCCAGTCCTGCTGAGCTTTTCCAGCAGCTTTGTTTTTGTTCCTGGTTTACAGCATCTGCAGTTCTTTTGGTTTTTATTTTGTGATGTAGGCTTGTTGTATATTGCTATTATTTGGGAACTTTGATTTGAAAAGAGGAATACAGATTTTAGTTTTCAGTTTTATGAAAGTGACTTGGTTTAAACAAAGGTCAAAAAGTAACTTTGAGCAGTAAGTTAAAGACAACTTTTCCAAGAAGTCAACTGACTTAAGTGACTTGATTATCTATCTGGGGCGTTAACTGTTGAAAGTTTGCAAAGCTGAATTTTACGAAGCAGAAACAGATGGTCAGGGACCACTAATAGGTTGAATTTAGAAGAGTAGAAATCATCCTACTAGATGGTGAGAGTGTAGTTTGCTGTAATCTCCAGGCTGTAATAACTCTAAAGAATAATCCAAGCAATTGGATTTGGGAAAAAGTCTTAAGCCATGGGTCAGCTGTCCAAGGAAAAGAATTGGAAAGAGTAATTTGACTAAGAAGTTGAAGAGTTAAGATAGAAGAGATATTTCATTGGAATTGAATGACTGTAAATAATATTGCTGGTGAAAAGAGTTCAATCTTTTTGCTGTTTATGCGAAAACATTTCAAAATTATCATATAAGTAGTTTTGTCCTTTATTTCTTTTGTGTAATGAACTGGTGTATTCTTTTGCTTAAAGAACATTGGCAGCCTCCAGTAATTATGTTCAGTGAATGATGTTATGACCAAGATATAGTCTTAAAATGCATTTTAAATAGATAAATGATTCTAATGCAGGTTCTAAGGAAGGGTCACCAGACCTGAAATATAAACTCTGATTTTTAAAAAGAGTGGATTGGCCATGCTAAATTGCCTGTAGTGTTCAGGGATGTGTAGCTTAGGAGGGTTCTAGGGGGATGGGTCTGGGTGGGATGCACTGAGGTTCGGTGTGGATTTGTTGGGCCGAAGGGCCTGTTTCCACACTGTAGGGATTCTGTGATTCTGTGATTCCTACTAATGTTATTACTGGACAAATCAGATCTGAGAGTGAAATCTGGCTTGATAGATAATTTGTTTTGCTTGGTTTTAAAGAGGTGGTCTCTTACTGAAATGTAGGCACACAAGGTTGCAGATTTTGTATTAATAATAAAACATAAGTTAATTACACAAAAGATAAAGTAAACCACCTATTTATATTTCACACAAATGTTAAGATTTTGAAGCACACATAAAAATACAATCTTGAAAGCGTCCCATTACAGTGCTCACCAGAGAGAATTCCCATCCCTTGAATTAACTGATAGGTTGGGACTATTTTCACTGCAGTGTAGGAGGTTGAGGGATGACCTTATAGAGGTTTATAAAATCATGAGGGGCACAGATAAGGTGAATAGCAAAGGTCTTTAACCTAAAGTAGGGGAGTTTAAACTGGGGGTATATTTTTAGGGTGAGAGGAGAGATTTGAAAAGTACCTGAGGGGCATTTTTTTTCACACAGAAGGTAATTCGTACATGGAATAAACTGCCAGAAGAGGTGGGGATGCAGGTACAGTTACATTTAAAAGACATTTGGATAGGTACATGATTAGGAAAGGTTTAGAGTGATATAGACCAAACGCAGACAAGTGAGACTAGTATAGTTTGGGAAACATGATCAACATGGATGAGTTGGACTGAAGATTGTATAACTGTATGACTCTAACCTAGCTACTTGGCATGTAACTGGTTGGGGATAGCTGGTTTGTGAAAGTAGTTGATCGGAGACACTGATGTTTGCGGTCAAATGGAATTGGACAGACAGGTTGATCAGTGGGAGCAGGTGTTCAACTAGAGTAGGAGTCTTCAAGGCTTTGTGGTGGGATTAGTGATCTTGACGGGAAGTCATGTTCATTGTGGAGGTGCCCGATCACGGAGGAATCCCAAGAGGGCAACTTGGATTCTGGAGATAGGCAAAAAAGCATCCACCTGCCAATTCCAAAAGTACTTGCCTCAAACAAGCTGACAGATTCCTCATTGCTTTGAAGACAATTTAAACCTTAATGACCATAAACCTCACAAGCTCATCATAATATTTAAAACTGCACCCTGCCCCTGTTAAAATTCAGTCTATTAGAGTAATTAAAATTTGAGTCAACAAATTATGTATGAAGGAGAGGGTAGTGGAACATTTAATGAGGGAGTTCCAAAGAATATGACAATTTGAAGCCATGTGACATTTGCTAAGACACTCCCAGCCAGAGCTCCTCTGTTTGCTTGCTCCATTTCCTTTATCTTTCTTTATTTTTCCTCTTGCTGTAGTTTTTCTTCACTCCCCACTCCCTCCCCCAACTTTTAACTCCTTAAAGTACCCTACCTGGAGGGAATGGAGAACGGAGTCTGAGACCAGCCCTGCACAGGAGCAGAGTGAGCCCAGGCCGGCTGGGGGCAGGACAGAGGTCAGTGCGTGGAGGCAGCGAGGCTTCGTGTTCTAAAGTCCAGTGGGTCTCAGTGAAAAGCAACTATAACTTGAGTAATTTAAAGATACTTTTTATTCTCATTCTCGACTTTTTATACTCTGTATTCCCATGCTAGTCTTTTTATTACTCGTTCAATTCTGTAACAACAACTTAAAGTATCTGTACCTCGGTACCCTCTACCTAAGATGGCAGCGAGAGGCGACATTACAAACTTTTCCCTGCAATCAGTCAAGTGCATGTAACAGTAAAGGCTATTCTATTCAAAAAGTCCCAGTCTTGAAAATCTAATAGTCAGTTCCTGGAGCCTTTCATACAACTGAGCTTAGACTTATTCAGCTTCAAGTAACCCCATCAGGGTATTAATGAAACTCTTCTGTTCTGGAACTTTAAAACTGAGGTATCCTAATTCGAAACAGTGCTAAACTATCTCCCTTTTTCAGTGGCAATTGTTTTACACATCTGGCTTCACCCAAGACTTCTGCAAACTGCCAGGCTGAAACCCAAATGCTTTTTGCAAACTATTTGTATTCACCCTACTCAAAAGAAAAAGTCTGACCTTCTGAATTTAAAATTTACTGCGCTACACTGTTTCCTTTGTTTGCTCACAAAAAACTCTCCCGATTTAAACAATTTCCCATTAGCCTCCAAGAACTATCTCTCATAGGCTTTTCTTTCAAAACAAGAAATCACGATGGTTACAGAAATACTTACAAGTTCATCAATAAACCCCTTGAGACAGAAGATCAAAACTTATGAGGCTCAAGCTCAAAAATAAATAATAAAATAGATGAATTATACACTTTACATCACACTGATCATCGTGGTAACCAGAAATAAAACTTACGATCTATTGAACCAGGTTTCACCCTGAGATCTGGTTGCCCCGTATTACCATCAGCTGGGGACATAACATAACTTAATGTTGAGAATAACAGCAGGAATTCTTTATTGTGTTCAATGGCCTGACCAAGACATTTGACTGTAAATTGCAGGGATCTCCATGGATTTGGATCTCCAAAAATCTTATTCACAATCCTGTAAAAGCTTCACGATGACATGACTGCAATTGCTTTGAGTGGGAGATATGAAACGGATGCCTTCAAAATCTAGACCAGTGTAAAGAAAAGTTTGGCTGTATGATAACTCCCATACTATTTACAATCTGCCTGAAAATACCTTTTCAACCATCTCCTCACGTCTTGGATACCATCTAGATGGAAAATTTAATCTTAATTGCCATTATGCCAAAGCTAAACTAACCAGGGTGCACATACATGATCTGGAATGTGCAGATGGCAGCAGTGTCATTGCCTACTCTGTATCAGATTTGCAAGCTACTCTCAATCTCTGCAATTCTACATTCAGGAGAGACCTGACTTGGCCTTGAATGTAACCAAAATAAAACTTATACATTGGTGCAAACATGATGACTCAAATATTCTACCTTCCATACATGTTGAAGGAGAGACTCTGGAATGTGTTGAGCACTTCTCATAACTCTCAGTTATTTCTCTCAAAAAGATATAATTGACAAGGTAATCCAACAGTAAATCAGCCTTCTACAATCGACAGCAGTGAATGTTTGATGACAAAAACCTAACAAAAATCCTGATTTTCAGAGCAATTGTTGTCATCACACTCCTGTACTGAGATGAGACTTAGACTCTGTATCATGTAAGTGGGCTAGAGAAATTCCACCAGCAATGTCTCTGTCTCATCCTCCAGATTCAATGGGAGGGCTATGAAACAAACACTAGTGTTGTTCTTGAAGTCGACTCCACAAGCATTCAGACACTAAGTACTTGCAAATCAACTATGGTGGCCTGAATGTGTCTGGATTACTGAAAAGTGTTTCTCCCCACCCCCATTGTCCAAATGCCTTAATAATGAAGCAGACCAGCAGCAGAGAAAGAAAGGAAGTAAATCCTACACTCCAGACACTACCACCTCATGGGATGTCCCGCTCCATGTACCTAAAGATCTCCAGGTTCAATCATATGACGACCCACATAAGAATCCTGGCACTCTACATTGAAGTCATCCTCAAACATATTAATATCAGAGTTAAAAATAGGAGTAGGTTGTTTGGTACCTTAACCCTGCTCAGCCATATGAAAAGGTCATAGCTGATAGTAACTTCAACTCCACATTCCTGACTACCCCCGATACCCTTTCACCCCTTTGCCTCCCATGAATTTATTTCTAAATGATGATTCCTAACTTAGTTGCTCCCACAAGAGGAAATATCCTCCTCATGCCACACTGTCACAGCCCCTCAGGAATGAATCAAGGGACTGGCGACAACAATGATGCAGACACAGTACTAACTCACGCAAATCCAAGCCTCCACCCATCACCTTTTGCTCTTACACCTTCCTGTTTTCTCACTGTTCACTTGACTGTAACTGTTTTCTGAATTCTTAGAAAGAATTTTGGATTTCCAATTTAGTAATTGCTTGTGTGTTTATAAGAATTACACCAGACAGGTATTCTTTAGTCAAAAATACAAGCGACTGGCTTTATTCCTAGGTTTAAAAAAAAAATTCTAATTTTCCAAAATGCACACAAATGTATATGCTCTGCACACATGCAAAGAAGTACCACTTTATGCAGTATCAAATGTTAGCCATGAAAAATACAGAAAAAAAACTCAGTCAATTATGATCCATTAACTGCATTTGAATATTTGGGTTCTCACCGAGGCAATGCTTTACAGTTGTGGCTGATGTATTTCCTTTCCTTTTAGAAACAGTGTCACAGAAATTCCAATGACCCATAGTAGAAAGTCTCTGTTATAGGCCCATAGATGCTTCTTACAGCAAAGTAGCATTCAGGATTTAGATGGACTATTGCAGGAAGGAATGGAGGGAGCTGCTCATTCTTCCATCATGTGGTACTCTGATCCAATTCAACCATCTGCACAAACGTTTGTAACATCTCTCCAACTCAATTATATATTTCATATCTTACTTTTAGTCATTGTTTCAGAGCTGTTTATAAATGTGCCAGCCGCTAACTACTGAATAATTTATCTTCCAACCTGATGATAGGAATGAGTTGTTCATACATTGATTGTCTGTGCTGACATCTCCATGGAGTTTGTGTCTTCATGGAACAGAACATGACTCCATGGATGCAAATTAGCAGCTACTTCAGGTCAGTGTCCTTTATTTATCAAAAAGATTCTTTGGTTTTAAAAAAAAGTGCAGTATAGATATGACCAATTGCTGAAATTACAAATTAATATTCTTACAACATATTTTTGGAACATGAGAACAGACAAATCTCTGGACCCAAGATGAGTTGAAATAAAATAAAGTTCTGAATATTAATTACAGAGTTAACTAAACAAAAAGTTCCATTTATGTAAACCCATTCAATATGTTAAAATTTCATGAAATTAAACAAAAACCAAAACAAACTGTGGATGCTGTAAATCAGGAACAAAAACAGATGTTGCTGGAAAAGAGATAGTAGGAACTACAGATGCTGGAGAATCTGAGATAACAAG
>NC_063334.1:85612033-85643996 GCF_021869965.1 Rhincodon typus
AAAATCAGAGTTAACGTATCGGGTCTGGTGAACTGAGGAAGTATCACCAGACCTGAAACATTAACTCTGATTTTCTCTGCACAGATGCTGCCAGACCAGCTGAGCTTTTCCAGCAACTTCTGTTTTTGTTTAAGAAATTAAACTCATAATGTATAAAAAAATTATTCATGAACCCCTATCATATACTTTATCCTCTAATAACTTCTTTGAGCTTTCAAACTGTCAATTCCACCTGCCACTGTGATGTGGGAATCAACCAACCATTAACAACACTGTAATTATAGCACAAAGTATTAAGTCAACAAACAGCTATAGAAATTGCTGGATATTCTTCTACTCACACAGACGTAAGTAGGCAATGTTGTTTTGTTTCTTAAAAAGGCCATTTAAATAAATTGTTAGTGTGGCTGTTCTGCTCTTCAAGAGCATTTGTGACTTTTCTAATGATTCATAATGCCACATTCAGAAGGCCCATGTTTTAGTGAAAATGTGATTGATTCCAAATCCCTACTGAGATCGGATTTCCTACATCTGAGTCACATCCCCACTCCTATTTCACACCTTGTGTGAAACAGCATCTGCCAGAATTTCTTTTTGTATTCATTCATGGAATATGGGAGTCACTAGCTATTCTAGCTAACCCTAACCCTATTGCTCATCCCTGTCCTTGAGAAGCTGGTGGTGATCTGCCTTCTTGCTCTGCTGCAGTCCTTAGGGTTTAGGTATGCCCATGGAAAGGGAGGGGAGTAGTTCTAGCTTTTTGAACCAGTGTTGGTGAAGGAGTGATAATATAGTTCCAAATCAACATGGTGTATGGCTTTCAGGGAAGATTGAAAGTAGTGATGTTCCATACATCTGTTGCCCTTGTCTTTCTAGGCTGTAGATGTGGGATTGGGAAGATGGGGACAGGACCAGATTTGTTCCCATTTGCCGTTTTAAAGATTCCTGGAATCACCATAACTCTTATGATAATCCAGCCCATGAGGTCACATGACCAAAAGCTTGTCAAAAGTGGAAAGTTTTAAAGAAGAGAGGTGGAAAGGTGTAGTGAGTGTATTCCAGAACTTGGAGCCCAGGTAGCTACAGAGCAGGGCATAATACTGCAGCAATTGAAATCAGGGATTCCTAAAATTCTATAATTAGAGGCGCACTGAAAGCCCAGATTATTGTGGGCTGGAAGATGTCATAGAGATAAAGAAGGGTGAAGCCAGTGAGGGACTTAAAAACAGAGATGAAAATTTTAAAATCAAATTGCTCAATCAGGAGCCAATGTAAGTCAGTGGGCACGATGGAATACAACCAACCACTACAATAGGCAAGTGTGAGGATAACAAGGCATGACCTGAGGCTGGAGCAAATGTTGGGTAATAGTATGGATATGGAAATAGGTGGAATGAATAGTGACGGATATGTGGTCAGAAGTTCATCTTAATATCAACCATGTTAATATAAGAATATAACATAACAACACAGTAATAAAAGCAAAGAACTACGGATGCCGGAAATCTGAAACTAAAATAGAAAATGGTGGAGAAACTCAGCAGGTCTGGCAGCACATGTAGACAGAAAAACAGAGTTAAAGTTCTGTCCAGTAATCCTTTGGCAGAACTAATGTTCTGACACTCTGATGAAGAATCACTGGACTCAAAATGTTAACTGTTTTTCTCTCTACCAGTACTGCCAAACCTTCTGAGTTTCTCCAGCACTTACTATTTTTGAACCTTCGCAACATAACTGTTAACAGACTGCCTTAAATTCAAACTGTTCCAAGCAAGAAATATGTGAAAGTACCACTGAAAAACAAACTGAAAACTGAGCAGTGGTACAGATCATAAAATAAGCAAACGCCTGGGTGAGAAATTAAACCATTCCCAATCTATCTGCTTACCCCACTGCAAGTATAAAAGAAACCCCACTTCTGTGCTTTGATGGGTTTTTCTGTTGCACTTATAATAAAGCAGCACTAGCTTAGCAAAAACAATTTCAAAGAATGCTCTATCTTAGAATTTGTGACTTCATGAATAATGTTTTGTAAAGCAAACAATAATTCTAATATTAACAGAAGCATTTAAAGAACACAGTTTGTTCTATGAAGTTTGAATGCTGGTTCCCTTGAAAACATACCAATTTTCTGCCATTTTTTCTGCTGCAAAACTGTGATGTTGTTCTTCAATTTGAAGCTTTTAATCAGTGCAGCACAACAAGCAGAAAATTCACACATTAACATCAATGTGATGCTTTCTCCATCACAGCACCTGATTTTCTGGAGGCAAAATACAGCAAAAAAGTAATGCTTTTCTTTAAATTTAGGAGGTAAACAACCTTTTCTTTTGTACAACTCCTTTGAAAAAGATCTGTGCAAACATAGTGACTGTTCAGTATTTAACATCAATATAGTGAGTACATATGTGTAAAGGTATCAACAAATGATATAACAGTACAGATGCATGTATAAATGGAAGACATTAACTGTTAAAACGTACATAGAAACATAGAAGATAGGAGCAGGAGGAGGCCATTCAGCCCTTCGAGCCTGCTGTACCATTCTTCAGAGTCATGGCTGATCGTCCAACTCTGTAGCCTAGTCCTGCTTTCTCCCCATAACCTTTGATCCCATTGCCCCAAGTGCTATATGTAGTTGCCTCTTGAATACATTCAATGTTTTGTCATCAACTACCTCCTGTGGTAATGAATTCCACAGGCTCACCACTCTTTGGTGAAGAAATATCTCCTCATCTCCATCCTAAATCATCTACCCTGAATCCTCATACTGTGACCCTTGGTTCTGGACACACCCACCATTGGGAACATCCTCTCTGCATCTACCGTGTCCAGTCCTGTTAGAATTTTGTAAGTCTCTATGAGATCCCCCTTCACTCATCTGAACTCTAGCAAAAACAATCCCAACCTCGTCAATCTCTCCTCATAAGTCAGACCCAATTTGAAAGACTGAAAATATCTTTAGAGAATGGCATCATCACATTACAAAACAAAGTTCTTTATGCAACAGCAGAGTTGGTATTCAAGCAAATATGTTTTATGTTGTTTCAGTTATGGCAACTAAATTAACAATTAGCATGTACTTAGAAGTAACATAATATGATGGTTTCTGTTTCCTGTTTTATTCTGGTTGTTTTGAAATGAAATATGCATTTGGAGAAGAATTAAATTATGTCTGATGACTCAAGAACAAGTCAAAGTAGGCACCACATTCCTCCATCTCCCAGACGGCAAATGTAAACTCAATCCATTATTCCTGAAGGCTTTTCATCCCTGCTGTCTGGAAGCCCGAGTTCTGATTGGTGAATAGAAAGCCAGAATTCCCTCCTAAGGAAAGATTAGAGTGTGAGTGATTTTCTAGTTTTTTTTTGTGCGTTTGAGCT
The DNA here is from genome assembly GCF_021869965.1 of Rhincodon typus. Classification (NCBI taxonomy): domain Eukaryota; kingdom Metazoa; phylum Chordata; class Chondrichthyes; order Orectolobiformes; family Rhincodontidae; genus Rhincodon; species Rhincodon typus. The sequence continues at coordinate 85,615,417 of NC_063334.1, forward strand.
GTTAAAACTCTGAAAAAAAGGAACAAGAACAAGACAGCATAGATTTAAAAGTGATCTGGAAAAAACATGGGTGAAGTGAGGAAAAAAAACCTGTTCATTTAGTGAGTATTTAGGGTATGGAACGCACTTTCTGGAAATGTGGTGGAGGCAGGTTTAATTGAGGCATTCAAGACAGCTTTTCATGATTGTTTGGATAGAAACAATATTAAGGGTCTGGGGAAAAAGCAGGAGCTTGTAACTAGGTATTGATGCTCCTTCAATGAGCCAGTGCAAACACCATGGACCAAATGGCCTCCTTCTGCACCGTAATGGGTTTGTGATTCTTTGTACTTCTGATTGTTAAATAACCTGAAAAATAAAGGTTATTATTCATGTGAGACCAGTCAAGTGATGCCTGATTTTAACTCCACTTCCCTGGGAGAACTTGCATCATTTTAGTAGATATTAGACCTTGCTAACAAAACCTCTTTAAAGTGCTGTTCTTCTTGAATTACCACTCATGCATATTTGAAACTACAACCATGAATATCCTGTACATTTGATTAAATGTCTTTTATGTAGATAATGGATCTAAGGCTAAATTGTTTTGTTAATGGCTCTGAAGTGGATACGGTCTGATTATTCACTGAGATACCATTTTGTTTGTTTCAACTCAGGACTCTTGTTCAAGCTAGAATTCCACAGCTCATCCCTAATGGTAAAGTGGATCGTCCCTGTAAACAAGTCAAGGCAGCTAGAAGTCACTGATTCAATGAGCAAGTCCAGGATAATTATTTTATCCTCCCTAGCCTTCGGGTTGTGATGTACAACTAAAAGCCTTCCAAGTAGATCATATCTGAAATACAAATACAACCAGGTTGCATGAAATAGAACCCAGGCTGGCCAGAGGTTGGGGATGTCTATCCTTGAAATTGTGCTTATAACTTTGAGCATCTTGAGACTCATTTTACAATATGACACAATGAAAACTCAATCAATCAATCTAGGAGAAAGATCTCCCTTAGGCAGGCAGATACATTTCCCTGTACATCTATACATATCATACGGGCCCCTTTAGCCCTATATAATTTAGTAAAGGAAATCTGTACAAACCACCTTAGCACAGTTAAGCTTTTCTCAAATCAGGGTAGTGGTAATTCTGTGTGAAATGTCAATTTGCTAAAATTACTTTTGAGTTCCCTGAAATGTGATGATTTGAAGATCAATGATGAAAACAAATTTAAGTAGTAAATATAAATACAAAAAGGATAAATCAAAATGTTGTTAGGGTTCAAATTTGATAGGGCAGAAGTGTTGGATAGACTATTGGTACTTAAATTTGACAAGGCGCTAGGACTGGATGAGATACATCCAAGAATTTTGAAGGAGATGACAGCAGAAGTAGCTTGGGCACTGGCAACAATGTTCCAGTCATTCCTAGACTTAGGGGAGATGCCAGAAGACTGGAAAACTGCAATCAACACAATCTTGTTGTAAGGATGAGCCTAGCAATTACAGACCAATCAGTTTAACCTCAGTATGGGGGAACATCTAGAGACAGTTTATCGTTTTCGAAATAGTAGTTATGTGGAAAAAATGTGGGTTAATTAGGAACAGTCAGCATGGAATTCTGAATGGGAAATCATGTTTAATTAGCTTGCTGGAATTTTTTGAAAAGGTACCAGAAAGGCTGGATGAGCTTAACGCTGTGGATGTGGTACACATGAATTTCCGGAGGACATTTGTGCCTCACAACAGACTTGTGGGGAAAGTTATAGGTCATAGTATAACGTATACAAAAGGATACAAAATTGGCTAAGTGATAGAAAAGCATGTAATGGTGTTTGGATATTTTTCAGACTAGAGGAATGTTTGTAGTGGAGTTCCTGAGGGTCTGTACAGGAACGCATGCTTTTCCCAAAATATATTAATGATCCAGATCTTAGTGTGCAGGTGACAATTTCAAAGTTTGCAGATGACACTTACTTTGAAGAATTATAAACTGTGAGGAAGACAGTTTAGAACTCCAAAAAGACATGGACAAGTTCGAGAAATGGCTAGGTGGTTTTCATTGCAGAGAAGTGTTGGTTGGAAGGACACTGAAAGACAAGAATTAATGGGGTTCGAGTCTAAAGCGGGTGCAGCAGCAGAGAGACTTGGTGTAAATGTGCACAATCATTGAAGTGACAAGTGATGAGCTGTTAAAAACGTATACAGTATCCTTGTCTTTGTTACTAGGTGCAGAGGATAAAACAGCAAGGTGATGTTGAACTTGTGTAAGACACACTTTTTTGGACTTCATCTAGAGTGCCACATAATAGGAAGGATGTGAAAGCATTGGAGAGTGTGAAAAAGTAATTTAAAAAGAATGATTCCAGGGATGAGAAACTTCAGTCATGGGGATAGATTGAAGAAGTTAGGATTGCTCTCCTTGGAGAGAGGAAGACCATGAGGAGATTTGATACCAGTTTTGAGTGGGCTGGACAGAGTAGATAGGGAGAAACTGTCCCCACTCACAAAAGTAACACAAATGAGAAGACATAAATTTAAAGAGATTTGAAAAGAAGCAAGGAGGCTATGAGAGAAAATTTCTTCACTCAGCAAGTAGTTAGGGCATGGAGTGCACTGCCTGGAAGCATGATGGAGGCGGATACAATTGAGGCATTCAAAAGGGCACTGGATGAGTATCTGAATGAAAATATTATGCAAAGGTACAGGGATAAATCCGGAAATTGGCACGAGGTGATGTTGCTCTTTTAACAAGCTAATACAGCCACAATGGGCTAAATGACCTCCTTTTGCCTCATAAGACTTTTGTGATTCTGAAATCAAGTGTACCCCAAGACATGGTGGAAAGCTAGGGAAGAAATTGCAGGGCCCCTAGCGGAGATATTTATATCATCAACAGCCACAGGTGAGGTGCCAGAAGACTGGAGGGTGGTTAATGTTGAGCCATTATTTAAGAAAGGCTGCAAGGAAAAGACAGGGAATTACAGACCAGTGAGCCTGACGTCAGTGGTGTGTAAGTTGTTGGAGGGGATCCTGAGAGATAGGATCTACATGCATTTGGAAAGGCAATGACTGATTAGGAATAGTCAGCATGGCTTTGTGCATGGGAAATAGTTGTCTACATGAACTTTAGCAAGGCCTTCAACAAGGTTCTGAGGTTAGTAAGGTTAGATGACATGGGATCCAGGGACAGCTAGCCAATTGAATACAAATTTGGCTTGATGGTGGGAGACAGGGTGGTGGTAGAGGGCTGTTGTTTAGACTGGAAGTGTGTGACCAACGGTGCGCTGCATGGATCAGTGCTGGGTCCACTGTTAGTTTGTCATTTATATAAATGAATCGGATGAGAATATAGGAGGTATGCCTAGTAAGTTTGCGGATGACACCACAATTGATGGTAAAATGGACAGTGAAGAAGGTTATCGAAGAGTACAATGAGATCTTGATCAACTTGGCCAGTGGGTTAAGGAATTGCAGATGGAGCTTAATGCAGATAAATGCAAGTTGTTGCATTTTGGTAAGACAAATCAGGGCAGGACTTACACAGTTAATGATAGGGCCCTGGGAGTGTGACAGAGAGACTTAGGGGTGCAGGTACACAGATCCTTGAAACTGGCATCACAGATAGACAGGGTGGTGAAGAAGGCATTTGGCATGCTTGCCTTCATCAATCAGAGCACTGAGTACAGGAGTTGGTATGTCATGTTACGGCTGTACAAGATATTGATAAGGTCACATTTGAAGTACTGTGTGCAATTCTGGGTGCCCTGCTACAGGAAGGATGTTATTGAACTCGAAAGGGTGCAAAAAGATTTACAAGGATGCCACTGAGACTGGAGGGTTTGAGATAGAAGGTGGAACATCAGAAGCTGAGGGGTGGCCTTATAGAGGTTTATAAAATCATGAGGGGCATAGCTAAGGTGAATAGTCAAGGTCTTTACCCGAGGGTAGGAGAGTTGAAAACTAGAGGGCGCAGGTTTAAGGTGAGAGGGAAAAGATTTAAAAGGGACCTGAGGGGCAACTTCTTCATACAGAAGGTGGTGCGTTTATGGAACGAGCTATCAGAGGAAGTTGTAGAGGCGGGTATAATTATACCATTTAAAAGAAATTTGGACAGGCACATGGATAGGAATGGTTTAGAGTGACATGGGCCAAATGTGGGCAAATGGAACTAGTTCAGTTCAGGAAACCTGATTGGCATGGACAAATTGGGCCGGAAAGTCTATTTTGGTGCCGTATGACTCTACAAAAAAAATTTCAAGGAAAACATAAAACAGCAAGCCCAAACATGAAAACTAAGTAATCTTGAGCTGGCCTACCATTGCTTTAAAAAGCAAATCAAATGTCAGGATGGGCCTTCGATCACAATTATATTTGTTCAAAGGTTTGGAATGCTGGCTGCACATTTCATAAACAAACACTGGGAAGCCATAGTGAAGCAATTTTAATTTTTTTATTAATTACTAGTTAAGTATTAATAATGCTTCCCAAACCATCAGTGGCAGCATGCAGTTTTCAAAATAGCCCATCTTCCAAGAAAGCGCAGGCTGCTGTGAGGATTCAAAGTTCTGTTCCTAGGCTGTACTAACTCCCCTGCTGGTCATGTATGTGCAAGTTGCACAGAAGATCATTTGGGTTTTGAACTATTCAAAACAATCATGGTTGAATATTTACTTCAACTATTTGTCAGATCTTGTCCTTACCTTCGGGCCCTTCAGGAAGTGTGCTACTGTAGTTGTTGAAGTTGTTGTAATTCATGCCATATTGGGTGCTAAAGCTGGTTGCCTGGCTGTTGACGGGATGCAAGGGAATTGTACCAATAACAATTGGTAACTTAACATCTAAATTGAATGAGCCTGGGACATGTAAATATACCTAAGAAAGTGAAAAACAAACCTTTAAGGATTTTTTGAAAACATGTTATCGCCAACAACTAATTTTTCATGAAGGGTCTAGGCCCGAAACGTCAGCCTTCCTGCTCCTGTGATGCTGCTTGGCCTGCTGTGTTCATCTAGCTCTACACCTTGTTGTCTCAACTAATTTTTCAAACTCAGTGGTTTCCTCTACTTTTGCTTTGCATATAGCAGCCTATGCCAGAGAGTGTTTCTGTATTTCACGTCAACCTATTCAAGAGACTATCTTTATGCAAGACTACACAAAATGTTGGATTGTACCACTGCTTACCTCATTACCAGAAAACTCCTCAAATGGAATGTACAAATTTCCATCAGATTGATATTTCAATTTGTGATATAATTATTCACAAGAACTTTAGCATTCCTGCCTATAAGCCAAAAGAATCAAGGTTTGTGATTTCTGCTGTGATCTCTAGAGTATCTTACCAAGCTCAGCTAATTACTGACTTCAAAAACTTATGTCTGTTCTCCATTTTCTTTATACTCTCTCTCCCCACAGCCTTGTCTTGTTTACTTTGTTCCTGCCAGACAGGACCTATTCCCTCCCTTTTACAGCTTAATTTATACATATTTTACATCTATTTTCCCAACATTAACAACACCTTTACCTTTCGTACTGAACCTCTGCCTTTGTCAGAAGTATATGAAAAAACATTTCCAACACCTTTCAGTTCTGTAGAAGTATCACACCAGATGTGAAAAGTTCATTCTGTTTCTCTCTCCAGGAATACTGATAGATCTACTGAGTTTCTCCAGCATTGAGTTTCTTTTATGTTTCCAGCATCGCAGTATTTTGCTTAAAATCACCTCTTCAACTACCTTTCATGCCTTTGTCGGTAGTACTCAGCGAATATCTTTTAACTCAGCAGGATGGCTCACACCAAGTCATTTTTAAAAGCCTTAGAGATAGTAAGAACTGCCGATGCTGGAGTCAGAGATAACATAGTGTGGAGCTGGAAGAACACAGCAGGCCAGGCAGCAACAGAGGAGCAGGAAAGCTGACATTTTGGGTCAGGACCCTTCTTCCGAACATTTTCGGAAGCTGTAAAAGGGAGGGAATAGGTCCTCTCTGGCAGGAACAATGTAAACAAGACAAGGCTATGGGGAGAGAGCGTATAAGGAAAATGGAGAACAGAAGTTTTTGAAGTCGGTAATTTGAAGGGTCCCGACCCGAAACATCAGCTTTCCTGCTCGTCTGATGCTGCCTGGCCTGCTGCGTTCCTCCAGCTCCACACTGTGTTATTTTTAAAAGCCTGTTGTGCATCCAGTCACTGTCAGTTCAGAACTGTCCTGCAGAATTCTTGACATTTGCACAGATTTGCAGGCAAGGGGGAAATTGTCAGCCAGTTTTACTGGCAGCAATCTGGAGGTACTGGTTGATTTGATGTTGTACAGGTGGAACATCCTCATCCCCTAGAACAGTAGAACCCATGACACCAGACCACACCAGCCCAGTCTGAGTTTGCCACTCAGGTCTTTGCAGTCTCATACATATAGAGGAAACATGGCAAAGTAGGAAGATGGTCAATGACTTTCTACACTCAGCCAGCATAAATGCCATCTCTCTGATTTCTCACACTCACTCTACCTCTGTAACTGTACCCACTTCCCAGCAAGGCTCATGCTCTACCATTCTCACTATTGCCGGCAATATCTTCCCTCACTTGCTGTCACTCATCCCAGCCCATGACACCACTAACCCAGTGTGCCCTCTGCACTGTCTAATCACTCACTCTGGCCATCTCCACACCTGCACCAAAAGCAACAACTGTGCCACCCATTTTTATCTCTTTCATTCCATAATAACTGTCCTTCTCTCACCCCATGAGGGGAAAAAAAAACCCAACAGGATTGAAAGACTGAAGACTGGTGGCATCCTGACTGATGTTCAGCTCTTTATCCCTCATGTTAAGAGCATCCTGACTTTGACTGCCCAGATGGCTGACTGATCATGTCCTGGACTGGTATTGAGGGCTCCCCTTGGTTCACAGTGCCAAGACTCTTAGATGAAGGCTATTGCCTTGACAAGGCTTTGATTTGACTGAGGCCTGCTAACAATCATTACAAACTTCCTTCCTTATTAGAACTAAAACAGTAATTGAAAAGCCAAGTACCGTAAGTGAGTATTCCATTTGAATAATGCTGCAGTTCATCAGTGTGGGAGTCACTGCTGGAATTTTCAGTTCCACTCCATTCCAGCTCTCTGATTTTCCAGCTAACACTGGTTCTCCCTCTATTTTGGTTACCAGGTCTGTGACCCTGTTTTTCTTTCCTTGAGCATGGAAAATCTGTGTCTTATAAATGGCTGCCTTTGGAACCACTTTGCGGGAAGAGTTATTCTCAATTTCAGCAAATATTCGAATTGATTCACCTGCAGAAGGAATAAAACCCAAAATGTATATTCTTTTATATCCCATCTGAACTCCACAGCAGTTTAGGTGTAAAGGAAATAAAGTCATTAAGTAAAATGGGAATTAATTGGGACTATAACAATGGAGGGTAGGGGTTGGGTTGTAAATTCTACAAGCCTTTAAGATAGGTTCAATGTTATCTGAATTGGCTCGGGGTTTTGTCTTGGGTGATGGGCAGGGATCATGAAGTGGCAGGTAAGATGAAGGGAAAGAAAATCCCACCTACATGCTTGAGGCCACAGAGTCACAAGTTCGTCACTGGCCGATGCCATTTAGCATCAGGTACTCTTACAACAGACGCACAGTTCTGCAAGTTGAATAATTCAAGAATGGGGTTGAGCCAGAAGTTAAGCCAAACTCTCCCATTTTGTGTGTATTGGGAAAACAAAAGGAAAATTCATGCTCAAAGTTAGATTCTCACAAAGATTGCCCTGTGAAGCAGCAAACAGGTACACTTCCTTCAAGAAGGAAGCGAGGATAGGATTAGGTAGCCAGCTAGGTTTCAAGGGGGGAAATAAAAGGCTCTTAATATGAATCATTGTTAACTTATTAAATGGGTTATCATCAGCATTTCTGCTTTTTTCTTTATTGTGTGGACCCCTGAGATTCATGCGTGGCAGCAACTTCTGGAACCAGAAGTTAATGCTGCACATGGCACATCAATTAGATTGATTGTTATCCAAAAGCTGCTACCTTCACTGCTGTGCTGACACTAGGTAAAACTATTTTAACATTACTGTGAATTTATGAACACAATTATCCCATCGATCTGATATGTGGGAAACACTTCACCAGAATCTATGCTTAATCACTTTTAAATTCAATTTCACAAAATGATAGGTTAACATAAATTACCCTCAGCTGCTAAAATCAGTAAAGTCCCCATCACATGTCTTGGGCTGAGAAGTAATACGTGAATAATCAACATAAATGGGACAAGAAAAAAAAATTTTGGGCAGGAAGGAGCAATATCCTTAGGTTTACAGTGTGGGTCTGACCTAGAGAGTTAAAAGGAAGAAAACCTCCACACCTACAGTAAGGCTGCAAGTCATTGTGTCTCCCTTTCTTCACTCAAGTTCTTGGGAAGCTGATGAGGTTTCCAAACCTCAGTGTTGTGACTACCTTGCAAACCTGGAGAAGTTGAACTGTACCATTATGCAAAGATTTGATCCAGCTTGATTTCCATCTGAACTGAAGTCTTGCTTGGAAGATCTTCCATTGGTTTGTAACAGTCCACAATTTGATTTCATCAACAAAAGAACCAGTGGACTTTGAGAATTCATTAATTTTATTTTTTGTTTTTCCCATCATTGGTCACCCAGGAACTTACTCCCTTCATGAAATTTAATCTCTGTAGTGCTTTTTTCAGTATTTTGCGCATGCAAGTTCGAGTTTTGGAAGTAATAGAGGATTTTGTTCAAATTCCAGATTATAGTTTAGAAGTTTCGCCACTTTTCATTAAGACTGTGTTTTATTTTATAATGAATGGATTGGTTTTAGTTCATTAAAAGAAACTGGTGCAAGTCTATTCTATTCTGGATAGCAATATAGAGGGAAACAATTGGCAGTTTTGGTGACTAAGACAAAACATTTACCCTCATGGTATGACTCATGGAGTAATTAGCTTGACTACAATTTGATTCGTCCCATCACAGTCACAACAGCACTCAAGCTCTATACCACGAAGCAACATTTTTCAATTATCATGAATATACAAATTAGATGCCAGGTAACTCAAGCCATAAAATAAACACATGGTAAATATAAATATTTTATATGCTTATATATAAATAAACAACAAGATAGTGTGTCAAAATATAATGTGGGCTACAGAAGTAATTGACTGTGATTAAACAGACAGTCCCTGCACATGAAAATCTTTCTATATTATATTCCTATAGATACTCACAGTATGATAGAGTTTTCAGATTTTTACCTGATGTGTAGCCCTTGCGTTCAATTTTGGCATTCAGGGATATTGGGCCTGAGGCACAACAGCAGCAACAAATAGTTTTCTCATCTGAAGCAGTCTGTGGTGACTGTAAAAAAATGAACAGAAAGCACAGTAAATACTTCTGCTTCAAGAAAGTTGAACATTTCTTCAAGATGGCCAATTATTTTCTCTCTTTGCGGAATGAAGCAGCATCATTGATCTATTTCTTTTAAAAGATCCAAAAGGTTTTGTTAATAAATAACACACAAAATAAATCTTTTATTAATAGTAAAATACCCAAATATCTCTAACTATAATTATTTTTGAGTCAAGCTAAGTATGATTTGTTGAAAGCACACTGACCTCGATGTTTAAGGGGATATGGTGAGTATGATGACTGAGAATATTTGAAGTACCCAACAAAGTTGGAAGAAGCACTGTTTGGCTTAACTCCAAGATCTCATCATCATTGCATTCTTCTGATTCTGGCCTGGCAGCCAGACAAGTTGACAACTTGACCAACTCCTGGACTGGTAAAGCAGCAGCAGGAGTCCACAGTCAGGGGATTTTGGGAGTTTCTAGCAATCATGGGGGCATGGAGGTTAGATGACAGAAGTCACCAGTGATTGTGCTGTGGAGATCAATGTTTGGGCTTAGCAGCGTAGGGTAAAGTGGACAATAATTGCAGCTGAGAGACATTGGCATTTGGGTTTGGATGAGAGAAGCTGTCAATTATGATGGTATGAGAGAGATATTACAATTTACAGAGGAGAAGGTGAATGCTTCCTTGAAGGCCTAAATAGGGAGCACTCCTGCTGTTCTTTGTCCACAAGGAATGCTCAAAAGATGCTTAGTCTGTGAAGCCAGCAGGTCCCACCTCCTTTCTGTATTAAGTAACCTGAGCCCATTGGCAATCATCTATAAAAGTTAAATAAGTTTGTCAATTGTGCTGTAGAAACAAAGGAGTAAAAGTAGACCATTCAGCCACTTGCGCCTAATGTAAATATCCTTATGTTTATATACAGATCGTCCTGTCAGTGTGATGTTTGCTCATCATAAAAGTTTCAAATTTTCTCCTAACCCACCCCAGGCTTTTTCCTGTCCATCATGGAAACGTATCAAATTTATTCATTCTTTCAGATTGAATAATGCTGGTCTTGGTACCTGATGCGCTGATCAACAATCATACTCCTCCATCCACCACATTAATGAACATTTAAAGACGCTCACACTCACAGAATCACTGCTGTGAAAGTTTTACATTTATTCTCAGCACATTTGAAGAAACTATGACAATTCAGCTGGGAACAGTTTGTTTCAGCTTCATACTATTGCCAAGGAAAAGGATGGAGTCCAGTGTCTGAAGAATGTATTTTGGGGACCAAAGAAAATGGCTTTTATCTTCACATTAGTTAGACATTATTTTTTCTCATCCATTAGGGGGTACCAGACTGTGTGTGAGAACTGAAAGACAATGGAGAGGTTGGTAAAGGTGATGGTTCAATATATCTGAGTGATGCAGAAATACATGTAGAAACTGATTCTGCTGAAGGCAAAATGTAGATGGAAAATAGAATAGGGCCAAGGATAGATCATTGGGAGACATCAAAAGAAACAATACAGGAATAAGAGAAGCCATTGCCGATGATTCTCTGGCTAAAATTAACTAGATATGAACCACCCAAGTGGACAACGGTGGTATGGTGTTGAAGTAGGATGCAGCAATCTAACATGTTGACAAATGACAAGTATGAGGAGGGATAGTTTGCCTATGTCACAGCACATAATACTTTGGTAACAGCTGTTACATACAGAAAAATGTTAGCCTTGTGAAAACCAAACTGAAGAGGTTTAAACATAAAAGTCTGAGCACAGAATGAGAGGCAAAAACATCTTCAATGACTTTGGAGAGGAAAGGGTGGGTGTAGGCGAGGTGATAGATGACAGCAAATTTGAAGGAAAAACGTTATAATACCCAAGGAAAGAGACTTTTAATAACATGAGCTAACCTAGCAGCAAGAAAGGGAAATTTTGTGGTCAGCAGTTTAGTCAGTCTCATGGACAAGGCAAGCCAAGCCTGAAGAGGACGTGAGGAGAGATGAGGGGACATACATTTGTGAAGAGAAAAAGATGAGTTAACATAAATGTAGGTGCCTTACAGTCAGAAACAGGGAGGTTATAATGGGGAACAAAGAGAAGGCAGACCAATTAAAAATATATTATGTTTCTGTCTTCATGAAAGGAAGACACAAATAATTTCCCAAAATTGTCGGGAAATGCAGGGTCTAGTGACAGGGAGGAACTGAAATAAATCAGTGTATGTAGGGGGATATTATTGGGGAAACTGATGGGATTAAAGGCCAATAAATCCCTGGAGCCCAAGATTCTATATCCCAGAGTACTCACGTAAGTGGTCCTAGAAATAGTGGATGCATTGATGGTCATCTTCCAGGATTCTCTAGACTCTGAAACAGTTTCTATGAATTGGGCCGAATGTCATCAAGCTGTTTAAAAAAGGAGATAGAGAGAGAGAGCAGGGTATGATAGACTGATGAGCCTGACATCGGTAGTGGGGGAAATGCTAAAGTCCATTAGAAAATATTTAATAACAGAGCACTTGGAAAACAGTGACAGGATTGGACAGATTCAGCATGGATTTATGAAAGGTAAATCATGCCTTGCAAATCTTTTGGAATTTTTCAAAGATGTAACCAGTACAGTTGATAAAGGAAGCGCCAATGGATATTGTTTAACTGTACATACAGAAGGCTTTTGATACAGTCTATCATAAGAGATTAGCATGCAAAATTAAAATGCATGGGTTTGGGATAGTGTACTGACTTGGATACAGAACAGGTTGGCAGACAGGAAACAAAGAGTAGGAATAAATGGGTCTTTTTCTGAGTGTCAGCCAGTGACTAGTGGGATACTGCAGGGTTCAGTTTTTCGATTCCAGCTATTAACAATATATATTAAATAATGTAGATAACAGAACTAAATGTAAATCTCCAGGTTTGCAGGCAACACAAAGAGAATGGGAGGGTAAGCTGTGAAGGGGATGCAAAGATTTGGATAGGTTGAATGAGTGGGCAACTGCGTGGCACATGAAGTATAACGTGGACAAATGTGAGATTATCCCGTTTGGTAGCAAAAACAGGAAGGTAGATTATGATCTGAATGGTGAGAGATTGAGAAAGGGGGAGGTGCAATGAGACCTAGGTGTCCTTGTATACCAGTCACTTAAAATAAGCATGCAGGTACAGCACGCAGTGAAGAAGGCAAATGGTATGTTGGCCTTTATAGTAAGAGGATTTGAGTCCATAAGCAGGGATGTTTTGCTTCAAATGTTCAGGGCCTTGCTGAGACCATACATGGAGTATTGTGTGCAGTTTTGGTGTCCTTACCTGAGGAAGGATGTTCTGGCTATGGAACGAGGGCAATGATGGTTTTGCAGACTGATTCCTGGAATGGCAGAACTGACGTATAGGAAATGACTAGATCGGTGAGGGCTATATTCACTGGAATTTAGAAGAATGAGGGAACATCTTATAGAGATCTATAAAATTCTAACAGGACTAGACAAGGTAAACGCGGGAAGGATGTTCCTGGTGTCCAGGGAGTCCAGAACCAGGGATCACAATTTAAGGATATGGGCAGGCCATTTCGGACTGAGAAAAGAGGTGAAATTCCTTCACCTTGAGAGTGGTGAGCCTGCTTCTTTTCAAGGAGTTAGATATGGATTTTAGGGCTGAAAAGATCAAAGGATGGGGGGGAGTGCGGGAACAGGGTACGAATTAGATGATCAGCCATGATTACATTGAATGATACAGCAGCCTTGAGGGGCCAAATGGCCTACTTTTATTTTCTTTATTCATTCATGGGATGAGGGCATCACTGGCTAGGCAGCATTTATTGTCCATCCCTAATTGCCCAGAGGGCAGTTAAGAGTCAACCACATTGTTGCGGGTCTGGAGTCACATGTAGCCAGACCAAGTAAGGGCAGCAGTTTCCTTCCCTAAAAGACATTAGTGAACCAGATGGGTTTTTCCAGACAATCAGCAATGGATTCATGTCCAGATTTTATTTTTATTGAATTCAATTGCCACCATTTGCCCTGGCGGGAATTTAAACCTGGGTCCCCAGAACATTACCCAAGTGTCTGGATTAACAGTCCGAACAATAATACATTAGGCCATTGCCTCTCTGTGCTCCTATTTTCTATGTTTCTATGTAACTTCAGTGAAAGAACTATGAAACTACTGGAAAAAATGGCATTTAGGGTGTACTAGTTAAATTTCTGCAACTTTTTTGGTGAACTAAGAGCAGACGAACCACGGAACTCTGCAAAAATGTATCCCTTCAATAACTTGCAATGATATGCCGATGTATTAATTTCTACAATGAAAAATATCTGAGACCCCTTCCAGTACCAAACACTATATCTGCAATACATATTTTAAATGACTGTTTAGATAGCCTTCAGTTTTTAGATCCTAGCTATTCACAATATATATCAAATGATGTAGATGAGAGAACGAAATGTAAAACTCCAGGTTTGTACCTTCATGAATTGCTTGAAATTGCATGTTTGTTTGTTTGCTGGTTTTTAAATACAACTCTAATATTTATATGATTCAATTCATAAGACTCTGCTCTTTAGTGCCTTGGCTGACCAGAGACTGTCAGACTAGGTTTTGACAGTGGAAACCCAAAGCACAGATGCTAATAGTTGGTTACCATCTCTGGTTTACCATCAAAATTTATTGTCAAAATTTGAAAGAGGTTACCAACAACGATGGAGCATTAATGTCAATCTGGTCAAGTACTGTAAACATTTCTTTCACTTTAATTCTCAGTTTCCATGGCCTGTGCAGTTTGGCTGTCATCCAATAGCTCACGTTGCCATGAGGACCTTTGAAGGTGGCAGGAAGTGGCGGTCTGTCAAGGAGATAAGACATCATGAGGCATCTGTGGCACACATTAGGTTGCTAATTTAAATTGACTAACATCAATAAAATAACAGGCAATACCAAACGTTGATGAAAGGATCAGTCTTGAAGTGATGCCGTGGATTCTGATTAGACATCAGTTTATTATTCCCACTTGGTTTTGCAGTTTCCAGTTCTCTACTTAGAACATATTGCACAGAACAGTCCATACTCCATGTGAGCCTCCCCACCATCTCTCCTTACCAGTCTCAGCATAACCCACTACTCCCAACTCCTTGATCTTCCCTATCTAGTGTTCCCATAAATACATCTATACTAATTGTCTTGACCAATCCCCATGTTAATAAATTCTATTTTCACCATTTGTTGCGAAGATGTTTCTGTTGCATTCCTGATTAATTTATTGGTGACCAGATTATATTTATGGCCTTAGTTTTGCTGTTTCTTCAACTGGAAATATTCTCTTTATATCTACTTTATTGAAACCATTCATAATTTTATTGACCTCTGTTAGGTTATCCCCTAGCCTTCTCTTTTCAAGACAATACAAACCAGACCATACTGTTCATTTTCTCCTATTGGATTTAAGAACACATTTCTGATGCTATTTTTCCAGTGATTTTCAGTGTGCTACCCCAGTGAGTGGTGACATTTCTAAGAAGTGAATTCTTTAATTTTCATAAAAAAATCAATATAGCATCTCATACTGTGTCTGTTGAAATTAATTTTCTAATTAAGTGCTCATTCTGCAAGCATATCAAGGTTACTTAATTTATTATAGTCCTTTTTAATATTCATTATTGCAACCCCTCCCTCACTAAAGTTTGTTGGCTATAGACTTAGAATGTGTGCTTTTGACTTCAAAGCCTAAATCATTAACATTAATTGTGAACAGCAATGCCTGTAGCACTGATCCCTATGAAGATTTACTCGAATGTTGCCAGGGCTGGAGAATTGGAGACCAGTTTGGGTTATTCCAGATGAGACCCTGTGTTTGAGTTATCACCAAGGCTGAAGAAGCACACTGCTGTTCTAGTCGAGTGCTCTACTGGCCATAACTTAAGATTAAAATATATTACTTTATTGTCGAGATGACCAATTAAATACCTTACCTATACCAGTTTCTCAGCAGAAGTGCCAAGTAGATGATACATCTCGGCCTCCCTCTAAGGTTTCAGGCATTTTAGATTGATACTTTATGTGATTTTAAAAATGTATTTATAGGTCATGGGCACCACTGGCTGGGCCAGCATTTATTGCCTGGCTCTATAACAGCCTTTGAGGAGGTAATGATGAACTGCCTTCTTGAAGTACTGCAGTCCTTGTGGTGTTAGAATATGCAAAGTACCAACAGGAAGGGAGTTCCTGGACTTTGATCTTGTGTACAGACTGCATTACTTAATTTCTTTTCATTCTTGATTGTGGACTAAAATGGACAGTGAAACTTTTTAAAATCAAGGACATTGAAAGAAATTGATACATTTTCTACCAGCCAATTGCAAGAATTCATTGCAATGTCACAACTATTTTTTTGAAAAAGTGAATCCTACAATAGCACTCATACAAAACCAAGCTTGGGCATCCTTCTCCAAAGTTCTGAATTTTGCTGCCTCCCAAATCCATTGCTATCTTTCTCAGAACTCCATGTTTGAATTGGTCCAATCAACTATCATGGAACATTTTTTTATTCATTCATGGGATGAGGGCATTGCTAGCTATGTTGGTATTTATTGTCCATCCCTAACTGCCCAGAGGGTATTTGAAAGTCAACCACATTGCTGTGGGTTTAGAATCACATATAGGCCAGACCAGGTAAGGATGGCAGTTTCTTTCCCTAAAGGACATTAGTGAACCAGATGGGTTATTCCTGACAATTGCCAATGTGCTCATCATTACACTCTTAATCTTAGATTTTTTTTAATTGAATTCAAATTCAAACATCTGCCATCTGCAGGATTTGAACCTGGGTCCCCAGAACATTACCTGGATCTCTAGATTAACAGTCTAGCAAGAATACCACTAGGCCATCACCTCCCCAGCTCTTGCCAACATCCGCTGTATCATCCTGTATTACAGACACAGTTAACTGCACCATCTTCCTTTAAAGTCATGCTTTACAATTCTTACCTGATTTCCTTCATTCCACCACACGCCACCATTCCTTCAACTGTCTGGACCAGGAGCTCTGGAATACCCTCCTTAAACCTCATCTGCCTCTCATTCCTTATCCTAAACACTCACCTGCTTCTGTCTAAATACCTGACTCCTTGTAATGAGTTGACAAATCTCGACCAATAATGATGTTGTGATGTGCTTTGGGAAGTTTTATTGTTTTAGAAGGTGTTATATAAATGCAAGTTAGTGTTGTAAAGTCACTGCCTCACACAGCCTTTCCATCCCTTCGATCTTCAGTTTGTGACTGTATCTCTCAGTGTGTGTCTGCAGTGACAACTCCTATATTGCAATACGAAACATCTGCTACTTCCTCTGAGACAGGAAGCAGCCAGAGATAATCTACACTGTCAAACATCGTGTGGACTACAAACTACCACCTCTCCCCACCCCTTCCAGACTGGAACTGTCAAACCCATATCTAGCCCACACCATATACAATCCAAATTCAAACACCTGAACCTCTCCTGTATAAATCACAAAGTAATTTTACTTTAAAAGTGATACAATTCAATCAGAATCTAGAAATTTAATGATGAAGAAAGCAAACTATGAAGGTGTGAGGGCAAAGTTTGCTGTGGTATTTTGCAAAACTGTATTCGAAGGTCTGATCGTAGACCAGCAATGCCTAACATTTAACTTGAGAAACAGGAGCAGGAGTAGACTGTACATTCCTGCTGAGACAGTTTTACCATTTGGTACAATCATGGCTGACATTCAGCTTCAAATGCATTTTCCTGCCAGCTCCCTATATCCCTTGATTTCCTGAGGAAACAAAAATCCACCTATCCCAGCTTTAAATTCAATTCAAATCGCTTCAGGATTTTATACTTTTCCACAAGATCACCTCTAATTCTTCTAAACTCTGGAGAACATTGACACCATTTACTAAGCCACTTGTAGGACAGCCCTCTCATCCCAAAGGCTAAACTAATGAATGTTCTCTGCATCATCTCCAATGTACATACATCCTCCTTAAACCAGGAGATCAGAACAGCACACAGTACTCAGGTGTGGTCACAGCAGAACAGGACACAGTACAAGTGCAGCAAGACTTTGTTCTTCCTGTTCTCCAATCCTCTTGCAATAAAGACCAACATCAAGTAATTGTGCCATTTTGAAGTTTCGCAAATTGCACAACATGATTGGCTGCCTGCTCAGAAATTGCTTGAAAAATCTCATGGAATAACAGCTGCCTAACATGATGGCACTGTAATAATGCACAATAATATCACAGAGAACAGGTGGAATCAATCCTGCAAAAAGTTGGTAATGCTCTGTCAATTAAGTCTTACAAGTGAAGACTTGATAAAATATCTTCTTGGCAAAAGGCCTGCAAGTTGTTGAGTTAAATGAATGATACACAGAAGGAAGCCATTCAACTCTTTATGCTTGAGTCAGCTCTGTGATGGGTCTGTCCCATCAGTCTTCACTGCTTGTCACATTCTCTGCAAAGAGTCATGAAACATTTTTGTCCATAGAATTTTACTCTTTAGGATGTTGCAATTGAATATGTTTACAACAGCCTTTCAGGCACACATTCCAGATCAATATAAAGCCCCAACAAAATCACCTCTTTTTCTGTTGCCAATTATCTGAGATAGTGGTCTCCATGTCCATTTTGGAAATGAACTGACTTTATCTATTGTGACCCATCCACAAAGCACACACAATTTCAGCTCCAATAACCTGCATTCTGTTTTTCTTCAGCAATCAGTGGTATTACCATCAAAATATTTTTGAAAATGTTGATCAGATGCACCACGAACACTGAGAATGTGATGCTGATGTGGAGTTCAGAGGCCTCTCACAGCCATTCTCCAGCCTACTTCAAACTGATTCCATAGAGTTCACTCTCGTTAACAAAATTACCCAGAGTTGAATTGCCTGAGGTCAGGGCTCTCGAATGAAGAAGGACCTCTCCACTTTGAAAATACCACCTGATTCTGTTAAATAGAATTACAATTATATTCCCCTTAAAATACATGCCGTTTTTAGCTTGTCTGTACTATGTTGTTTAATTTTGTTTTTATCTATCTAGTCTAACCCTTATTTCCCTAAAGAATTAGGGATAGAAACCTTTTAGCAATTTGTCTTTTGGCTGAAAAGTGATGTTGCTTTAAATTCCTTTTGCTGTGAAACTAAGTTGCTTTGTACCAAAATAAAAGGCGTTAGACATTGTCCAGCTGAGATTTGCTGGTCTGGGGGAAGGACTGTGAGATACTGATGCAGATGTGCAGGTCACGCTGCGATCACGGCCAATGTCCACCGCATTTCCCCAGAACCAGACTGCAGGGGAGTGAGGGTCAAGGCACAACAAACTGCTAAAGGGGGCTGTATCGCTGACACCATTCAGGCACGTTAAGGCCCACTTTCAGAGGCTGACTGGAGCTTTGGGAAACAGGCTAACTGCTTGAAGGTGACAGACCTAGGGCCCAGTGAAGCTTTAAGGCTCTCCCTTTCAGCCTTCTTCAGCTCTTAGCTGTAAGCTACCATGTGAAGGGCATGTCCTTCCATAGAGTGGACTGGTTTATTATTTAATATTTTAAAATGTCAGAGAGGGAATCTTTCAATCTCATCTGAAAAGGTGCTTATTGCTTTTTGAGTGGAGAAGGCCTCACAGAAACATAAAAAAAAGGAGCTCGGTTCATTTCTTGGACCATTGAGTATTGTTGGGATGTCATGTTGAGATGATACAGGACGTTTGTGAGGCCACTTTTAGAGTACTGTGTACAGTTCTGGTCATCCTGCTATAGGAAGGATATTTCTAAATTGGACAAGGTTCAGAAAAGATTTACAAGGATGTTGCTGGGACTGAAAGGTTTGAGTTATAAGGATAGGTTGGGACATTATTCACTGGAGCATAGGAGGTTGAGGACCCTTACAGAGGTTTATAAAATCATAAGGGGCATCGATAAGGTGAATGGCAAACATCTTTTCCCTAGGGTGGGTGAGTTCAAAACTAGGGGACATATTCTTAAGGTGAGAGGAGAAAGATTTAAAAGGAACCCGAGGAGCAGCCTTTCCACACTGAGGGTGGTTCATATGTGGAATGAACTGCTAGAGGAAGTGGGAGATGCAGGTACAGTTACAACATTTCAAAGATATTTGAACAGGTAAATGAGCAGGTTGTTGGGTCTCAAGTTGTGTGTGGTTTGTGGATGGGCCTCAAAAATAAAGCCAGTTCATTTCCAAAATGGACACGGAGACTAACTACTATCTCAGATAATTGGCAATAGAAGAAGAGGTGATTTTGTTGGGGCTTTATATTGATCTGGAATGTGTGCCTGAAAGGCTGTTGTAAACATATTCAATTGCAACATCCTAAAGAGTAAAATTCTTTGGACAAAAATGTTTCAGGACTGTCGGCAGAAAATGAGACAAGCAGTGAAGACTGATGGGACAGACCCATTACAGAGCTGACACTAGCACAAAGGGTTGAATTGGCTTCCTTCTGTGCATGATTCATTTAACTCAACAACTTGCAGGCCTTTTGCCAAGAAGATATTTTATCAAGTCTTCATTTGTAAGACTTAATTGACAGAGCGTTACCAACTTTTTGCAGGTTGATTCCACCTGTTCTCTGTGATATTATTGCGCATTATTACAGTGCCATCATGTTATTCCATGAGATTTTTCACGCAATTTCTGGTCAATTGTTGGAAAAACCCATCTGGTTCATTAATGTCCTTTAGGGAAGGAAACTGCCATCCTTACCTGGTCTGGCCTACATGTGACTCCAGACCCACAGCAATGTGGTTGACTCCTAACTGCCCTCTCAGCAATTAAGGATGGACAATAAATGCTGCCTAGCCAGCGACACCCTCATCCCATGAATGAAAGGTTTAGAAGGATAGGGAGCAAACGCAGGTAAGTGGGACAAGTTTAGTTTGGGAAACTTGATCAGAATAGTCTGTTTCCATGCTGTATGCTTCTATGATACGATTGAGGTATACAAAAATGTAAGGGGTAGAGATAGAGTAGACAGGAGGAACCTGTTGCCCTTGGCAGAGAGTTCAAAAACCAGAGCTTAGAAATTCAAGATAAGTGGCAAAAGGATTACAGGGAGGTAAGGAAATCTTCTTTACGCAGAAGATGTCTGGTGTCTGGAATTTGCTGCCTGAGTTGGTGGTGGAGGAGGAGATCCTAAACTCTTTCGTACAGAACCTGGACCTGCACCTTTAGTGCTGTAAGCTGCAGGGCTATGGGCCATGTGGGGGAAGATGGGCATTTTAGAAAGGGCATCTGGTATATCATTGCTATCTTTCCATCCTCCCTCGTTCTTTAAACTCCACTGAGTATAGATTCAGAGTCCTCAACCACTCCTCATATGATAAGCCCTTCATCCCAAGGATCATTCTTTTAAGCCTCCCCTGAACCTTCTCCAATGTCAGTGCATCATTCCTTTGATGGATAATTTGTACAAAGCTCAGAGAGAGGTGTAAGAGGTCACTTTCTCTGATTTCTTTTTACTGTGGTGGTAGTCTCGGTAAAGGTTGGATGCTTTACATCAAGAGAGGTTGCTGTCTAAGGTATTTTAAAAATTGTTCTTCATTCAGCATTCTAGGACCTACACACATACTTAGATTTAGCATAAAGTATACATAATAACTTGTGTCTTTAAAGTTTTTCTATCATGTGACCTCTTGCATTACTGCTGATGTAGTTTACTCCTTACTCTGCAATTTCTGCTGACAGTATATTGGAATGTAAAAATTCCAGCCACTGGTGAGGGGAATGGAGTTTATCTTCATTTTTTTTTGTTTTAGGGAACAGCTCTGAAAGTTTGACAGTAAAGGAGCAGGGGTTCTCAAGGTTAGGAATATTGAAATGAGGAAAGGAAATTTTGCAGAACTGCAGAAGGTGGATCTCAGGCAGAAAGACAGAAATTTCTGCAGAAACTCAGCAGGTCTGGCAGCATCTGTGAAGAGAAGCAGCGAAGAAAGGTCACCGGACCCGAAACGTTAACTCTGCTTTCGTCCACAGATGCTGCCAGACCTGCTAAGTTTCTCCAGAAATGTCTATTTTTGTTTCAGATCTCCAGCATCCAGAATAGGCACTTGGGGAGAACACCAAGAGTGAAAATTTCAAGGCAAAATAAAAAAGGGAAGTCTGCACATTGAGCTCAGACAGATAAGAGTGCGTATTGAGACTCGTGACACTGGAGGCAATGTGACAGTGGAAGATTGATAAAAGGCTTTGCAAAGATCATTGAGTGGGTTCCGTACTGCTATTGTATTTCCAAGTATTGCAATAAATCATAATTTAAGCCAGTATTTCTTGAAGGTCAGAATCATTGGGAGTAACTTTAATTTTATGATTCAGCAAGAAACAAGTGACAAAGAACTGAAAGCCTAGAGTGTACCTCAGATAGTTTTCATTTCTATTCAATAGAATGTCTATCGCCTGGTCAGGTAAACAAATATCACCCCACTGTGTGCAGATCATAACAATCCATGCTTTGTTTCAAATCATAGATGGAACTTTGGAGGAAGGAGGCCCTCCAAGCACTTTCAGAAACATAACCACTGCCAATTTTGGACCTGCCATTTTATTACCAACTCTAAGATGTCATCTAAAATGGCCAATATCCAGCACTGGGGTTACGTAGTGCAGAGTGTGCAATCTACTGAATATAGAAACATGCCAAGATTACTTTAAAAGTTCCTTATTCCACGAGACCACCATCATAAAAAGAAAAAGAGCAGCGATATTCTAGGATAACTTCCCAGAATTAGATATTTAATTGAAATATAGCAGAAAAACTGGTGCAACATTACAGCATTCCAATTTAGCAAAGGAAGTTCTATCTGTTGAGTAGTCCTTTGGTTTTCATTTGAGTCGAACGCTTATGGTCAAATTCCTGTATCTACCTCGAAAACCTCTAACTACTTCCAACGCTCTTACATCTTTCTTTAAATAAGGAGACCAAGACTGTACATAATATTTGAGATGTAGTCTGACCAATGACCTGTATAACTGGAAGATAACATGCTACCTTTTATTTCAAGTAATGGGGAGATGGTAATGTAGTGGTAATATCACTGAACTTGTATTCCAGAGGCCCAGGCTAATGCTGTGGTGACGTTGATTGAAATCCCACAATAGTAGCTTGTGGAATGTGGGCATATTTGCAAACTTACATTTAGACGTGCTGCTGTGGGAAGATCAAAAGTAGAACTATGAATGGGCAAGACAGATATTGATCAAAAGTAAAACATAATTGTATTCATAATTCTGGGCTTAACATTAGCACAGCTGCCTGAATCAAGTGGATATAGTTTCAGACAACACACATCACCCCGTTATGAAGCAATATTGTCAGTAAACTCTCAAAATTTGCCTGTAGTATCCAAAGAACGCGTATTTTCAAAATGCATCTAGAAGTGCCAGGTACCTATGATGTCAGGTGACCAACCAACAAGTGACTTGAAAAGCATCTCTCAGATATAGAGGAGTCTGATAATGATATATTTAGTGTATAGAAAAACATGGGAGTTAATGTAGGCAAATCAATGGAATTGTTAGGGCAGGTTAAAAAGGTTAAAAGGGCATATGGGATCCTGAGCTTTATGAGTTTCTGACAAAACTTTAAAACAAATTAGTTTGGCTTCAACAGGAATATTATGTCTAATTTTGAGCATTGTACTGTAGAATGTATATTATAAATTATGTGAAAGCCTTGGAGTGAGTGCAGAAAAGATGAGAATGGTTACCAGGGTACGAAACATCAGTTACAGGGACAGATTAGAGAAGTTGGAGTTCCTCTCCTTATTGAAGAAGAGGTTGGGAAGCAACCTGAAAGAAGAATCAAGATCCAGAGGGCACCCACTTAGGGTGATTGGCAAAAGAACCTACAGCAAACTGTGGGAAATCCTTTTATGTTAAATCAACAAGTGACTGGGATGTGGAATGCACTGCTTGGGTGCAGACAGACTCAAATGTGGCTGAAGGCAATTGGCTAAGTGCTGGAAGACAGAAAGAAATTGCAAGACTTCCGGGCAAGTGTGGCAATATAGGAATACCAGTAATTGTTCTTGCAACATGAACGTGATAGACTGAATAGCTTTCTTCTGTGTTGTAACCATCTATGATGCAAACTGAATAGGCAGGATAGAGAAACAATCTGGTATACAGCACAATATTACATAATACTGTTACAAACTCACGAATGTGGAAGCACAAGGCTGAATGGATATTCATGTCTGCCTGGAGGTAAAACTGTAACTTGTTCAGAACCATCTGGAAAAAAAAAATGTCAATGAGTTAGTTGTCTAGAAATACCAAAAAGCATCACACTATAGGCTACACTGGAACCAGTATTTTGATTCTAGTGCTGGGATCAGAACATTGTTTTGATTATACTGGGAATGTTAGGTCATCTCATGTAAAGATTCAGTGCTACTTTCAAAAGTGAAAGCATGTATTATTGACTATGAATAGATATTAAAGATGTTAAAACTATATCTTTATGTGAGAGCAAGATGGCTGATGCACAACTTTATTCATGGGTAATTAGCCACTGGGGACAAGCAAAAGCAGATGCATCAATGACTGGATCTCTTATTTGAGAAAACACAGAAAATACTTGCTGCAAATTTCACTTAAAACATTGATTGCAAATTGTCACAAAGTGAGTAGAGAGCTTCTCAGATAGACTCGCGGCATTATTGGGCTTTGTTGTAATATGACTAAACACTTGGGATTTAATGAAGAACATGGACAAAGCATGTGTATCCACTCTGCCCACTCAAACTTGGTGATGTGAGGTATGCACTATATTGAAGCATATATCTTGTCATAGAATCAGAGTTATAGAGCTGTACAGCACGGAAACAAACCCATCTGTCCAACTTGTCTCTGCTGACTAGATATCCTACATTGATCTAGTCCCATTTGCCAGCATTTGGCTTACATCTCTCTAAACCCTTCCTATTCATTTACCCATCCGGATGCCTTTTAAATGTCGTAATTGTACCAGCCTCCACCACTTTCTTTGGCAACTCATTCCATACACACACCACTCTCTGCATGAAAAAGCTGCCCCTTAGGTCCCTTTTAAATCTTTCCCCTCTCTCTTTGTCTTTTACTCACCTATCCTGGGGCAAAGACCTTGGCTATTCACCCTATTCATGCTCCTCACGATTTTATAAACTTTTATAAGGTCACCCCTCAGCCTCCGATGCTCCCGGAAAATAGCTCTAGCCTATTCAGCCTCTCCCCATAGCTCAAACCTTCCAACCCTGGCAACATCCTTGTGAATCTTTTCTGAACCCTTTTTGGGCTATAAATATGATGTTGTCAGAACAACTACAGGAATGGTATGAAGGAAATGTTCAGAAGTCTAATGTATCTCTCTGCTTGAAAGGATCCTACAACTCCTGAAGTGGTGGCATCATTGGTAAATGATGAACTATTACTACATAATAACTCACTGTTGCTAGAGTAATCTAGTTCTGCTGTAGAAGGTACGGGTGAGTATTTCCAGGTCTCAAGTGTTAGAATACTATTGATCAGTGGTTATCAGTGATTTTGTTTTCAGTGCAATGGACAGCCAGACTGTATTACTGCAAGCGTGGATGAGTTTGGTTCCAAATGTTGGCACGGGTACAGGACATATTGAGGCAATGTGGTTAGCCATGATCCATCCAATGAATGTTGCTCCCATGTTAAAGCCAATGTGGTATTGACATCCAACAGCATCAGAAAGGATTAGAGACCATTATACGTTGTATGAGGGTGGTCCTTATAAGTGAATTTGATTATCTCTACTATCAAGCATATTTTCTCATTGATCTCGGTGTACTGATTTTGTTTGATGATTATTTGTTGATTCGGCATTTGTAGTGTTGGGCTTAAAAACGATATCTCCAAACCAGACTATTAAGGGTTAATCATTTAGGGACATCACAATCAGCAATTGAAGAAAGTGAAAAATTACATGGAAAGCAAGTCGGGTGAAAAAATAACCTGTTTTGGTTGTTGGGCAACTGCATAGCCTTGCTTGTCTGTGGGAACTAAACTTTCATGCAGTTAACACTGAGACACCTGGAGATGTTTTCAATTTGTTTCCTGCACAGTGGAATGTCTGGAAAAGTACTGAAAGTACTACGAAATGGTGATACAGCATGCAGCTAGAATAGCATTAAATTTTGGGACTTTGTCCCACTCTTTGGATTTCCATCATCGGACCAGGTTTGTGAGAATGGGGCCATGGACGTTTCCCAAAGCACTGGGGTTCGTGAGGCCAGTGTCATGGGGTCTGAGATAGAACTCCAAGTGCGACTGTCACCGAAGTTCCTGACGAGCCAAAAGGCAGTGAGATTCATTAGTTCATTATGTAGAAAGTAGATTAATCTAAGAGATTCACACATGTACATGAAGTAGATTAAGCTATACGTATTGAAGCACACGTCTTCTTGTATTCATTTTGATCAGACTTTAAAGAACCTGTTAGGTACTTTCAGTTTAACAATACAGCAAAGGTCGACTCTGGTGAAAAGAAAATTTGGGTCCTGCGTCAAGCCCAAGACCCTCATAAATGTATATTAAATAGGAAAGCACTTTGAACACCTAACAATCAGAATCTTATCAGCAACAGGCAAACTTTGGGCAGGAACATTTGGATGAGACTGTGATGCCCATTTCAGCGTTCAAACGTTTTCAGGTGTCTTTTGAGAATTGCTCCGAAGAAATCAATTCCAAATTAAAGCCATGACTTTGTAACAGGACAGAGATGTTCCTGAGTATGTTTTCTCAATCACAATAACATTTTACACAAAAATAACATTTTGACAAAGAAGGATGTTCCAAAAAAGTCACATCAGTAATTTATGGAATGAGAGAAGGATGGTAAGGGAACTTATCTAATGTGTTGGGCAGAGGAACAAGTTTTGCTTTAATTTGTGATAATACTCTGCATATTTTGCCAGCACAATCATCTACTACTTCCATCTATTGCAAACTAATGACAGGACATGAGTAAAACGGTTCCTCAGGAAAAGTTAAATAATTAAATACATGGTTTATTCCACCCTCCCGCTCCCCGCAACCCCACCCCCAACATTAATAACAAGCAAGTTACAAGGATTTGTCAATTAATACGTATGTCATGTATTGAACCTTATGACTATCTTCAGCTTTGTAAAAGGGGACGCTGGTGAATTTAAGAAAAGAAAATATATAAAGAGTCCTAGAGATCTACAGCACAGGAAAAGGGTATTCACTCTGGTCAAAAATGACCTAACTATTTTAGTCTCATTTTCCAGCATTTGGCCCATAGCCTTGTATGCCTTGGCATTGCAAGTACACATCTAAATTATTCTTAAATGTTATCAGGGTTTCTGCCTCTATCACCCTTACAGGCAGTGAGTGCCAGAAAGATCTTTTCCTCACATGTTCTTTAAACGCTCTGCTCTTTACCTTAAATCTATGCACTGAAAAAAGGGGCAGCATGGTGGCTCAGTGGTTAGCACTGCTACCTCACAGCACCAGGGACCTGGGTTCGATTCTACCCTCAAGCAACTGTATGTGTGGAGTTGGCACATTCTCCCCATGTCTATGCAGGTTTCCTCCCACAGTCCAAAGATGTGCAGGCTAGGTGAACTGACCATGGAAAATTATCCATTGTGTAGATGAGGGGAATGGGTCTGGGTGGGATGCTCTGAGGGTTGGTGTGGACTTGTAGGGCCAAAGGGCCTGTTTCCACACTGTAGGGATTCTAAGAAAAGAAATTGATTCCCTCCATCAAGGGGCAAAGTTTCTTCCTGTCTACCTTAATCTATGCTGTGCCTAATTTTATATATCTTAATCACATCCCTTCTCAATCTCCTTTGCTCCAAGGAAAACAACCCCAGTCCGTCCAATCTCTATAACTGAAACTTTCCAAGCCAGGCAGCATCCTGGTAAATCTCCTCTCCACCCTCTCCAATGCTATCACATTCCTCCTGTAATGTGGATTCCAGAACTGCACACAATACTCTAGTCTAACCAATGTTTTATACAGCTACAGCATAACTTTCCTGCTCTTAAACTCTATGCCTCGGCTAATACCATATGCCTTCTTAACTACTTTATCCACCTATCTTGAAACCTTAAGGGACTGGGGGACATGCATGCATGTCAACATCTCTTTGATCCTTGGTGCTTCCAACAGTACTACCATTCATCATGTATTCCCTTTCCATGATAAATGACTGTAGAAAATTTAATGGGAATAGGAGCACCTATTTGTGGTGTGCAGAAGTTCAACCACAGTTGTACTGAAAGTTTATCAGGGCTTTCAGAGGTTAATATTCAAGCAGAGGTGTGGTTAAAAAATCAAAAATAGCAATTTTTGTTTTGTTCTATAATTAAGCTGTTAATTATGTTTCATTCCTGGCTTGTTAGTTCTTGACAACCAACTTTTGTTATCCTTATAGGAAATGTTGAATATACAGTAAGGCTGATTGGTTGTAGATATTAGCTGATCTCCAGGGCTATGGAGACTGGTCTTGTTATGTGCCATAAAATGATATAGGTTCTTGACAGATGGAAAACATAAAGACTGTTTCTTTTTGTTTTTCTGTATTTTTAATTGTGGACTGAAATGGGAAAAGAAATGTTTTAAAAACTAAAGATTGTTGAAGAATTACTGCAGGTTTTAAAAGTAACATCGTATTCTTTGCAAACACCATTTATGCAGTTTCTTATTCAAACAATAGTTGGAATGTATTAATCAGACAAGCTGCAGCTGAGTAGTGATTACAAATGGAGATTCAGCCTGCAACAAACAGCTAATTTAGTGTGGACTAGCAACCAGTTACTAATGACAAAAGCCTTCAGTCTGCTAACAACTATGTGATTGGTTTTCAGATAGCTTTACAGTTTGCCACTGAACAAAACAGGGAGAAATCTTCAGAGTTCCACCAGCTCAGGAGCTCTCTGTTCTCTGTAGTAAAAATTACTCTAAACTGGAAGAAAGGCAGTTAAATTTTCCTTCAATAGTTGCCTTCAGTAATCTACCTTCAGTAGATTTTGTTCAAGATTTTCATCCTGCTCTCATCAAGGCAACTCAAGAATACCAATTCAAGGGGAAAACAAACATTTATACTGCTGTTGTGTTTGTTCTGGATCACACCATTGTCCACTCACAGGTTCTGGCATGCCACTCATTGAGACCACTTTCCCACCAATTAGCATTCTCATCTCATTGCAACATACATGTTGGTTT
>NC_063334.1:85644496-85669496 GCF_021869965.1 Rhincodon typus
TGTTTACAACCAGTTAGATCAGCTCTAACTTGTCACATCACCAACTAAGGCTGAGAATTCCAGTAGGAATTCCATGAGGCTTGAACATTTTATCGCTACTCCACGATTTGCAAATATTACAAGTATTTATAGTGCTCACCCGACTGTGGTAAAGATCCCTCATTCCTCTGTGAAACTGACAGTAACTTTTGACATCCACCATTAAACAGGGAAATTCAGAAGTAGCTGTCAGTGGATTCTTCCTCCACCACATCTGCCCAAGTGGAGACTGAGAAGTCACATGACTGCAAATTACTTGTAATTTTAAACCTTAATATGATAGCTGGTGTAATTCGGAATTGGAATTTATCGAATGCATGCAGCTAGACATTTAATTGTTGTAGCAAATCAGAAAAGAAAGTGTTTGTGGAATTACAAATTTCTCCATTATGATCAAAAACATTATGCAAGCTTTTAAGTATGGTATTTCAACTTTTACTTTAAGTTCATATGTATGGACAAATTTAGAAAGCCGATGATAATCAGGAGTCAGTCTGGAACTAGGGGGACACTATTTAAAAATTAAGGGTCACCCTTTTAGGACGGGGTAGAGGTAAAATCTTACTCTGAGCAAGTTGAGAGACTGTGGAACTCTGCCTCGGAAGATAGTGGAAGTAGTGTCTTCAAATATTTTAAGGGGAGAAGTAGATAGATTCTTGTCAGGCAGAGGAATCACAGGGGTAGATGGGAATGTGGAATTTGATGTGCAAACATATCAGCCACAATCTTATTGAATGGGGGAGCAAGCTCAAGGGACCTCGAAAGAATGATTTATTTCTGCTTCTGTTTTGTATTTTCATCTGTTTTCTGTGACCGTTCTCCAGTGTGATTGGCTGCCTAATTTGTTTGATGATGTCATTGGTGTTGAAGTCCAGATATTTTGTGTAGCTGCCAACAGAATGAGGTTTGAAATCCATACAAAAAATACTGCTAAGTCTTTGTGCATGTCTTTGTTTCAGGTCAAAAGTGTGCTATTGATTCACTATTGGCCACCAAATGCAGCCTGATGTATTTGCTAAAAACATTTAAGCAGTTGAGTATTTCTCTTCATGTTATTTTTGCCAGTAACTGCTATCTTTAGTTGTACAGATTCATTCATCTGCCATAAAGAAATATAAGTTGTTGTACTTACCTTGCTCTATGAGACTAATGCCCTTTCAGGTCCTTTTGTTTTAATTTTTAAGCAGCAGCAGCCCACTCCCCTGTTTGTATCTCTTGTTCTCCCACTTCCGCAGCTTCAAGTCGGCCCATCAGCCTCATTTAAAGTGAACTCTCCACAATCTACAAAGCTAAATGTAATAGACCTGCTTGAATGGCCAGAGACTGTGTTGGTTCATAGCAGTTGAGTGGAGGTGGGGTAAGAGGGATGTTATTGTGTAGGTGAATTCACCAAGTGAGAGATGGCTGCTTTGTGGTGGTAATGTCTGGAAGTATGTCTGCTGCTGAGGTAACAATTATTTGTATGACCTTGCCACCAAGTTGTAGTGGCAGCTAATTTAGTTTTCCCTTGGTTGCTACCGGATGTATCCAGGAGATACCTCTTCCATTATCTCTTATAGGGCAGCACGATGGCTCAGTGGTTAGCACTTCTACCTCACAATGCCAGGTTCGATTCCAGCCTTGGGCAACTGTCTGTGTGGAGTTTGCACATTCTCCCCGTGTCTATGTGGGTTTCTACCTACAGTCCAAAAATGTGCGAATTAGGTGGATAGGCCATGCTAAATTACCCATAGTGTTTAGTGTGGCAAATACAGAGATAGGGTACAGGGTGCATCTGGGTGGAATGCTCGACGGAGAGTTGGTATGGACTCAATGGGTTGAATGGCCTGCTTCCACACTGTAAGGATTCTGTGAGTTCATTCTAGAACAGTTCACACAATTCAGGATGGTTAGCTATTTGGAAACTCCTCAGAGATTTGAAAAGGCAGACATTGGGATTTGTGCTCAAGATTAGGAGTTAGTGGTCTCTAGATCTGTCTGGGACATAACTGCACCCAATCATAAATCATATGAATAAGGCCTCAAACTTAAAATTAGCTGGGATTTCTGCTGCTGTTCTGACACTTGTTGGATGCTTTTGCATCAGAGGTGTTAAAATTCCCAACATGGAGTTACAACATGCTGACATTATTTGCCCTCGATTCTATTGTTCTGTGTTGTGTGGCATTATCACTGTGTTAAATGAAATCGATTTTGAAAGATCTCAAAACGCAAAACTGGGCATCCATAAGGCACTATGCACCATCAATAGCAGCAGAATTATACTCAACTACAATTTGTTAACCTCATCGTCCAGCATATCCACTCAACTATCATTATCAAGCAGGGACTATCAACCCGAGTTCAATAAAGAGTACAGGGTACATGCCAGGAGCAGCAGTAGACATTTCTAAAACAAAAAAAATGTGTTAACCTGTTGAAGCTGCAACATAGGTCTATTTGCATGCCAAACAGCAGACAAAGCGTATATTAAGCCAATGGAATGACCCCACAACCAACAGATCAAATCTAAAGTCTGCAGTCTGCCACATCCAGGTTTGAATGATGTTGAACAATTAGAAAACTTACAGGAAGGGGAGGCTCTACAAATATCCTCATCCTTAATAATGGGACAGCTCAAATCTGTTTCCTTCTCTGCAGATGCTGCCACAACTGCTGAGTTTCTCCAGCATTTTCTGGTTTTAAATTAAAATTAAATCATAGAATCCCTACAGTGTGGAAACAGGCCCTTTGGCCCAACAAGTCCACACCAACCCTCAGAGCATCCCACCCAGGCCCATCCCCCTAATCTACACATCCCTGAACAGTACGGGCAATTTAGCATGGCCAATACACCTAGCCTACACAGTTTTAGATTGTGGGAGGAAACCACAGCACCCGGAGGAAACCCACACAGACACAGGGAGAATGTGCAAACTCTCCAGACAGTCATCTGAGGGTGGAATTGAACCCAGGTCGCTAGTGCTATGATTTTTGTTTTATTCAGATTTCAGTTTAATTTGAGATTTCCAGCATCTGAAGGATTTGGCTTTTATATAATGGGACAGCACACCTGGTTAGTGCCTTGACCTCCTTTTGAAGTTTCGAGCATCACAAATTCTATTCTTCAGCTAATTTGATTAATTCCATATGATATCAAAAAAATGGCTAGAGACACTGGATACTGGAAATGCAGCAGGACCTGACAACATTCTGACAATTGAACTGAAGACTTGTATGTGATCCAGAACTAGCAGCACCCTAGCCAAAGTGTTCCTGTATAGCTACAGCACTGGCATCAATTCTGCAATGCAGAAAAGTATCAGGGATAAAAAGCAGGACAAATCCAAGTTGACCAATTCTTGCCCATCAGTCTACTCTAGATTATCAGCAGATTGATGAATGGGATCATCAACAGTGCTGTCAGGTATCCTTCAGTCAGTGATAACCTGCTCACTGTTGCTCAGTTTGGATTTTGCTATGATCTCAGTTTGGTGGTAATATTGGACAAGTCACATTCCAGCGTGAAACCTAGCTTGACAGATCATTAATTTTAGTTTTGCAATTTGTTTATCATGGTAGCCAGTTACAAAACACACAAGAGGCTGTCACTGTACTTTTAACAAAATAACAGAAAACTTTGATACATGCAAAAAGACAAAAGCACTAACTATGGTATATTGTACAATATGAGTTGAAATGTTCTTACTGCAAAAGTCAGAAAGAACATTTCAATCCTTTTACCCTCAACAACAACTTTAACATACACAAATCTCAGTGGGGATAATTGTAATTGGTTTCATTTTGACTAATTGCTACATTCACATGATACTATTTCTTTAGTTAGTGCCTCTTACTGAGACCCATATGAAAACTGCTAACACAGCAGACATTTCTTAACTCGAATTCCTTAAACTCTTGTTCCACAGTTTTCTGTTTCTGGAGCTTTTCTCTTACTGACATTAGGCCACTCAGAACTTCTTCCGTTCAGTCTTTGGAGACTGCTAAACTGCACTGCTGATGTTTCAAGCCTTTTTCACACTGAATCTGTTTCTCTTTCTGAGAAACCTGCATACTCTCTGGATTTCTGGATGGTGCTATTTTTCTCTAAAGTAACATGTTTCTGACCCTATCTCCCTATGGGACAGGACACCTTGTTAACAACCTTTTGTTTTCTACCCTCAATAGGAAGGCACTGAAGTATTCACCTCAAGGCTTTGAAAAGCCTCATTTAAACGCATGTAAAGAAATTTCCAGAAAGTTCATCACCTTTCATCAAATGCAAAAAATATCTTATTCTTTTCTTACCTCACAGAATATAGAAATATAAATCAAACTTAAAATAATGCATGGTGCTTTCCAGTTTAGAACCCAAGTGTCCAAATAATAACAATGACTCAGCTGCTAACCTCATTACAGCTTTTGACCCAACATAGATCAAAGAGAGTGACAACAAAGGAGAAGTAAGAGTGACAGCCCTTAACATCAAGACTGCATTTGAGCAAATATGGCGTCAGAAGTCCTCACAAAACTGGAGTCAATGTGTATCAGGTGAAAACCTCTCTAGTTAGAAATCATGTCTAGAACAAAGGGAGATTGTCATACATGTTGAGATCAATCATCTCTGACCTAAGGCATTACTGCAACGTTTCCTCATGGTAGGGTCCTAGGCCTTTTCAACTGTTTCATTAATGATCTTCCATCCTAAAGTCAGAAGTGGGGATGTGCAATCATAAGGGAATAATGATCAGCATTATTCATATACTCCTCAGATACTGAAACAACCCATAGCCTGTGGTATGTACCTAGTACAGTTACCGAAGAGGAAGAAGTTCTAGGCAATGACAATTTCCAACAAGAAAGAATCTAATGACCACCCCTTGATGAATGAACAATTAAAAAAAGTTATTCAGCTACCACTTGTGTCACCCCATAGCTGTATAAGAAAAAAAGTACAAAAATGGAATAGGAAGTTCTTTTTCAAAGCAACCTGCTAAAACTTTTTTTTTTCTGAAGAAAGGTCCCGACGCGAAAAGTCAACTTTCCTGCTGCTTTAATGCTGCCCGGCCTGCTGTGTTCCACCAGCTCCACACTGTGTTATCTCTGACTCCAGCATCTGCAGTTCTTGCTTTCTCTACTAAAACTGAAATTGTTGTCTGAGATTTGTTGTGTTTTCTTAAGATTGACTGCTGGATTTGTAAATGTCTTGTACTGTTTTAATCAGATGTGTTCACCGACATTAAACAAAAAACTGCAGATGCTGGAGATTAGAACCAAAAACAGAAAGTACTGAAAAAAGTCAGCAGGTCTGGTCACATCTGTGGAAAGAAAGCAGAGTTAACATTTCGGGTCCAGTGGCCCTTCTTCACAACTGATTGCAGTTAGGGAACGGTTGGTATATATGTTGAAGATGGGGAAAGGGGCACGGAATCAATGATAGGTAGAGATGCAGCTCAGAGAGGGAGAGAAAAGCAGTTGGACAGAAAAAAGAATGGGTAAAGGTCAGCTGGGAGAATTAATGGCTAACAATGGGCTCTTTGTGTTAGCAGCCCATTTGATGACAAAGCCTGGTGTGCTGGGAGAATGGGATAAGGACATGAGAGAAGGTACTCGGGGCCCTAAAATTATTGAACTTGATGTTGAGTTCTGAAAGCTACAGAGTCCCCAAGTGGAAAATGAGGTCCTGTTCTTCCAAAACGCGCTGAGCTTTGCTGGAACAAAGCAGCAAGCCCAAGACAGAGATGTTAGCCAGGGAACACAGTGGTATGTTGAAGTGGCAGGCAACTGGAAGCTCAGGGTCTTTTCTGGGTCAGAATGTAGGTTTTCTGCAAAGCAGACACCCATTCTGTGCTTCGTTTCCCCAATGTAGAGAAAACCACATTGTGAGCAGCGAATACAGTAGACTAGATTGTGTGAAGTGCAGGTACTTCACCTGGAAGCTATGTTTGAGGCTTTGAATACAGAGGAAGGACGGAGTAAACAGACAGGTGTTACACCTTCTGTGGTTTCAGGGGAAGGTGCCATGGGGCAGTGGGGAGGTGGGGGGGGGGGGGTGGGGGGGGGGGTGCGGGTATTGGGAGTGAAGGAGGAGTGGACCAGGCTGTCCCAGAGGGAACGGTCCCTGCAGAAGACCGACAAGGGAGGGGAGGGGAATATGTGTCTTTTGGTGGCATCTGGCTGGAGGTGGTGGATATGGTGGCTAATGATCCTTGGATGTAGATACTGGTGAGAAAATCGGTAAGAAGCAGGGGGACCCTATCACTGTTTTGAGAGGGAAGAGAAATGGTGAGGGCCAAAGTGTAGGAAATGAGTCGGACACAGCTGAGGGCCCTGTCAACCCCGGAGGTGGGGAATCCTTGGTTGAAGAAGAAGGTGAACATTTTGGAAGCTCCCTTGAAGAAGCTGGCATCATTAGAACAGCTAAGACAGAGAAACTGGAAAAATGGAATAGAGTCTTTAAAGGAAACAAGGTATGGGGATGCATAGTCAAGGTAATTGTGGGAGTCGGTGGGTTTGTAGTGGATGTTGTTGGCTAGTCCATCCTCAGAAACGGAATCAGAGATGTCAAGGAAGGGAAGGGATGAGTCCGAGATGGACCAGGTGAATGTGAGACCAGGCTGGAAATTGGAAGCGAAAGAAGAAAACTTTTCCAATTCTGAACAAGAGAGAGAAGCAGCACTGATGGGGTCATCGATATACAAGAGAAAGAGTTGTGGATGTGGACCAGAGTAGGACTGGAACAAGGAATGTTCCATGTACCCCACAAAGAGACAGGCATAATAGGATATCCATGGCCACCCCTTTGACCTGTTAGAGTTAAAGGAGAAATTGTTCAAAATGAGGACAAGCTCAGCCAGACAGGGGAAGGTGGTGGAGGATGGAGATGGTTCAAGCCCTTCTTCCAGGAAGACGCGGAGAGTCCTGAAACCATTCTGATGGGGGATGGACGTGTAAAGGGATTGCATGGTTTTTTGCTGTGGCTCATTGGAACTGGCAATCTTACTGGACGATGAAGGGTACTCTATTGGTCATGTCCTGTGTCTTTCTTCTGAGGAGGTCATTGTGGATTTTCACTGTGGCACATTGGAACCGGCGACTTTTGAGTTGAGCATCTTATCCCATTCTTATGAGGGTGTCTTTCAGCATTGTTAGATGTCCATCGCGTCCCTCCTCAAGAACGCACACCTCAGTACCTCACTTTACCGCAAACCCACGGATAACCTCACGCTGCTGCACTTCTCTAGCTTCCACCCTAAACATGTTAAAGAGACCATTCCCTACAGACAAGCCCTGCATATACACAGGATCTGCTCCGACGAGGAGGAACATGCAGACACCTAAAGATACCCTCATAAGAACGGGATATGATGCTCAACCCAAAAATCGCCATTTCTGATGTGCCACAGGGAAAAACCACAATGACCTCCTCAGAAGAAAGACACAGGACACGACCAATAGGGTACCCTTCAACATCCAGTACTTCCCTGGAACAGAGAAACTACACCATGTTCTTTGCAGCCTTCAACATGTCATTGGTGGCGACAAACTTCTCACCTTCAAATAACTGTCAAACCTTAGACTACCATTCGCAGCAAACTACACAGCCTTCAGGACAGTATCGACCACAAAATCACACAACCCTGCCACGGCAACCTCTGCAAGACATGCCAGATCATCGACATGGACACTACCAACACAACACCACACACCATACACAAGGCAGATACTCATGTGACTCGGCCAATATTGTCCACCTCATACACTGCAGGCAAGGATGCCCCGAGGCATGGTACATTGGCGAGACATTGTAGATGCTACAACAACAGATGAAAGGACACCACACAAAAATTGCCAGACAGGAATGTTCCTTCTCAGTCAGGGAACAAGGTCAAGGACATTCAGCCTCTGATCTTCAGGTAAGCATTCCCCAAGATGGCCTTCGAGATACACAACAACGCAGAATTGCCGAGCAGAAACTGATACACAAGTTCTGTACCCATGAGGATGGCCTCAACTGTGATCTTGGGTTCATGTCCCGCTACATGCAACCCCACGGTACTGTTCTGTTTCTGTAAAATCTTCCTTACTGTCCTGTTTTGACACCGTCACTTTGATAATTTGTAATGATCTCTCTACCTTAACTAGTTTGTATTACATTTTACTTTGGTTAGATCCTTGGTATGCAATTCTTACACCTATCATGTTATTCTAGCCATTTGGTTTGTCTCCAGCACCACCTTATTTTTAATTTTATGTAATTATCTCTTTGCATCAGTTAATCAGATTGTAGGTCATTCCTTGTAGACCAACAGGATGCTGGAAGAACACAGCAAGGAGGCAGCATCTGCAGAAAAGTAGAAGTCAACGTTTGGGGGAGCTGAAGATAAAGAGGGGAGAGGGGTGATACTGGATGGTGGTGATAGGTGGACACTGGTAGCAGGTATGACCTGGTTGGATGGATGGACATGTTGGAGTAGAGACCATGTTGCTGAGACCAAACGTAGAGTAGGTTACTATTTCACCGAGCATCTTCATCTGGCCTGTAATGGCCAGCCTAACCTCCCAGTCACCACCATTTCAACTCACCCCCCATCTCCCCCCTACAACATGTCCATACTCAGTCTCCTCTAGCATTGCAGTGATTCAGTATGCAAATTTGAAGAACGCCACCTTATCTTCTGCCTGGGCACCCTACAGCTTGGAGGACTCAACACTGAGTTCTCCAATTTCAAATAACCTTCCCACCCATCCCCCGCTCCCTTTCCAGCCCCACCTCCTCCCTTCCATTCCACCGTCTGACCCTCCCTTCCAGCCACCAACTGGATTCATCCCTCCCATTGACCAACCATGTCATACCTACTACCAGTGTCCATCTATCACCACCATTCTGCTACACCCTCCTCCCCTTTATCTGCAGTTCTCCCCCCCCACCCCCACATCCAGTCCTAAAGAAGGGTAGTACCCAAAACGTTGACTTCTCCATTCCTGCCTGACTTGCTGTGTTCTTCCAGCCTCCTGTTGTCTAACTTGGATTCCAGCATCTGTCGTATTTTTCTCTCTGTAGGTCATCCCTCCACTTGTTATTTACCATCTGACACTTTTAATCACCTGCATAAACTTATTATTCAGCCTGTTGACACTCCACCCACACCATTTGTATGATCTTTCGATCTCTCAACCTATGAATTCTCTGCCTGCGTGCTTTTCTTCACTCCTTCACTCCACCTGACAAAGGAGCAGCAGTCCAAAACCTTGTGATTTCAAATAAACCTGTTGGACTATAACCTGGTGTTGTGTGACTTCTGACTTTGTCTGCCCCAGTCCAACACCGGCAACTCCACATGATGAAGAGAGAGGTCAAGCGTATGCATATGGTAACACTTGGCACTGTGTGTAGATCTTGGGATGAACAGCTGCCTGAGGAGCATTGTACATCACAGAGATACCTGTAGTCCTGGGTGGATTCAAAACATCAAGGATGAACCTTGAGTTGGAATCCACGTTGGGTGAGTCGGAACTGGAGGCAGTCTCTGAGGAATGGGATGTGGCTGTGGAAGCGTGTTTTGGCAAAGACCTTGTTAAACACCAGAAGTGATAACGAAAGTAATGACGGTGAAGAAGAGAAAAGATGAGAATGAAAATCCTGTCAGAGAAAGGGGCAGAACTTCTCCATGGTGGGCTATTCTTGCTGCATTCCATTTGTCAGCACTTCATGCAGCAAGCTGCAATATTTTTGGAAGCTGAACCATAACGGTACAGAAGTGACAAAAGCAGAAGGAGAGTAACCAGTATCCTGGCCTATGAACACCGCTTTCTCAGGGCACCTTTCATCATCTCTGCTCAAAGACCTATGGTTCCAGGATTGGCCTGCTGAGTCATCTGAGAACACACAAGTCATGATGCCTGACAAACTTCATTCTCATAGTGATCATAAAATCACAAAGCAAGATGCATTGACTAAGAATCCAACAATTGCCAAATAGCATTCTTGTTTTTGAGTAAAAGAATTCCCAGAGAATGAAAGGCTTATAGGTGAACCTATACGGCTGTTTTAGTCAATGGCATCACACATATTAACATTAAATAATTGCTTCCACTCAATGCAGCCCATTTATAACCAGAAGATCCATGTTGTAGAAGTGAATTTTCATCTCTTGCCTATGAGCCTCCATTTTGCATGATTTTATGGTGTTCACCATGCTGTGTTATTGAGAGATTACATTATGGTGAACAATTCCAGCCAAGGTGAATGTAGGATGTAAGGGACTGCATGAAATAATACAAGTGGAAGGAAGGAACCACAGCATCAGGGTCTTGTGGTGCAGTGGTAGCACCTGGTCTCCAAGCCAGCAGCTCCGGGTTCAAGTTGAAGTGCAGGATTTGGTGTGCAGGGAAGGTGCATTCATAATGTGATCAAATGGGTTGAGTGTCAACTTATAAATGACATGCCAATAGCAGAGTGTGAGTGTAAGAGAGATTCCTTGTAAGCATGTAATGGAAAAAAATTGGAGCCTCTACCATCATTGTCCATAGCTCCAGGCAACAACACGCATGTAATTGTGGACACTGCCACAGCAACTCGTTTCCTCGGAGTAGTTGGCTGGCTCAGATTTGGTGGCACCAGCACAGAGATCATTCTTGGTTGCAGCAGGGGTAGATCTGAGACCTGTCCTTCTTGTCCCATCTGTGGATATTGTGAAGCTGTGGAGTTGACCCAATCTTGTAGGAAACGATGTGAAGAGAAAAGTAAAAAGAAAACTTTAAAGGGATAACTTTAAAATGTAAAAGCAATTCATTCCTGGAATAAGGGGAAGAATCTTCCCAAGCCTTGGACAGTATGAGCTACAGTAAGAAATATGGAAGAATTGCATGAGAAGGCAAGTGAGACCTTTGTTGATGGTGAGAGCAACAAATTGTATTTTTTCTTTCACAAATGCTGCCAGGTCTTCTGAGCTTTTCCAGCAACTTTGTTTTTGTATTGCAACTAAGTTCCAGGCGTCAAGACAAGATTCTCACTGGTGAGTGCTGACAGCATAGTAATGGGGGTGGGAGGGTATGAAGAATGGTGGCAATAGTGACAGAGGAATTCCATACTCAGGCGCTGTTTCTGCAACATTAAACCTGGCTCCAGGCAGGAGTGTTGCCTGCTTGGTGCCACGGTTGAGGATGTCACAGTGCAGTGCACAAAGCAGTCACAACAAGGCAAAAGACACAAAAAGAAGTCAATAGATATGTGGCTGCATTGTGACTAGGAACGGAATATTCAAGGATATTGAAAATTTTAGGAAGGGCAGACAAGAAGGAAAAGGAGCTGGAGTTGCACTAATAATAAGAAATGGGATCAGTACATAGTATAGGAGAATCTCCAATCTGAAGAATATTATGTGGAATTTCTTTGGGCAGACCTAAAACAGCAAGGGGCAGTGGACATTTGATGGAGTTATTTATAGGTCACCAAATAATAGTGGTAGTGGGGGGACATGATAGTAATCAGGAAATGAGGGAAGCAAGTAGCACGGGCAAAGCTTTCATAGAATCACAACTTTTTCAATCTGTCTTTATAACTGAAGTTTCTCATTTCTGGAACCAAACTTGTAAATCTCTTCTGTACTCTCTCCAATGCATTCACATAGTTCCTATAATGTGAACCCACAAATGCCAATAATACTGCAGGTGAGGTCTAACAGGTGTCTTACACGAGTTAAATATCATTTCCTAGCTCTTGTAATCTATGCCTCTAATAATAAAGCTGAGAACACCATACGTCACCTGTCCAATCACCTTCCAAGATCTGTGCACTTATACATCCTCTGCCCCCTTTAAAAATGCACCCCCATGTTATATTGTCTTTCATTATTATTCCAACCAAAGTGCATCATTTCACTCTTCTCTACATTGAATCTCAGATGCCACGTTAGCACCTACTCAATGTCCTTCTGGAGTTCTACACAGGCCTCCTCACAATTCACAATTCTTCCAAGTTGTATGTCATCTGCAAACTTTGAAATTGTCCTGCAAACCAAGATCCCATTCATTAATATATAAGAAAAGCAAAAGTCCCAATGCCACCCCAGAGGTGCTCCACTACAAACCTCCGTCCATCCAGAAAAGTATTCATTGACTATTTGTTCTTTTCCTATCTATCAGCCAATTTTATATCCACTTGCCTTCTGCCCCCTCTTTGTACCATGACCAATAACTTTTCCACACAAGTCTGTTATGTGGTACAGTAACAAGCATCTTCTGGAAATCCATGTATTCCACATCAACTGCGTTATCCTTATCGAAGCTTCTGTTAGCTCTTCCACGAAATACCTCCATTCAAGTTAAACACAATTTCCTATTTTTGAAAATCCAAAGCTGACTCTTCTTAATCAAAGATAACAAGGTGTAGAGCTGGATGAACACAGCAGGCCAAGCAGCATCAGAGGAGCAGGAAAGCTGACGTTTCGGGCCTAGACCTTTCTTCAGAAATGCAGTTCCTATTATCCCTTCTTAATCAACCCAACTTTTTCCGTTTGATTCCTAACTCTATGCTGAAACGTTCTTCTAGAAGCTTCCTGGG
The DNA here is from genome assembly GCF_021869965.1 of Rhincodon typus. Taxonomy (NCBI): domain Eukaryota; kingdom Metazoa; phylum Chordata; class Chondrichthyes; order Orectolobiformes; family Rhincodontidae; genus Rhincodon; species Rhincodon typus. Next base: position 85,657,080 of record NC_063334.1, read on the forward strand.
TGACTTCCACCTCCACGTAAATCAACTGATCTAAAGCTAAACACCCCTCATGATTAACCACTTCACTAACCACAACTACAACACTGTCTCCTTCAGGGTATGAACATATGCGGCTGGGCTAGTCCTTGAAATAAGATGAGAGTATACCAGTGAGCGCCTACGGCTGAGCGAGTCGAAACAATAATCGAAAAGCACCTTCAGCCATTCTCAAAGGAACATATCAGAGGATTACCTTTCCACTACTTCTTGTAAGCACGTTACACCTATCTCTTTTTTTTAAGAAGTGCAAGAGGGGGCAGAAGGCTTTATGCATCCCTAACCAGAAGCAATTCCTGAAGCCAGTAGGCAGGGAACAGAGGCTGCACACATTTAACACGCTAACTCCAAGGATGTGACAGAGCTTAATTGTCTATTCTGATCCCTAAGCGCCTTGTTTTGGGAGCTCAGCTATGTAACGAGTGGTGCCCGTTCGATCGCTTCTTTTGGGAATAAAAGACGGAACTTCGTAAAATTGAGGCGTGCCTGTCGTAAGCTTTCCTGCTCTTCTGATGCTACCTGGCCTGTTGTGTTCGTCCAGCTCCACACTGTGTTGTTACCTTTGACTCCAGCATCGGCAGTTCTTACTATCTCTGATTGTTATGGAGTTGTGTTTCCTTTTCTCAGAATTACGAGAAATGACGATGAGCAGGGGTTCTGAAACCATACAATAGCTCCGTCATGTCAGTTTCTCCAAACGTAAGCAAAGTGGCACTGTGGAGCTGCTCACTTTCACAGTAACTCCGAACAGAGAGAGGGAAGGGTGTGTTTACCGATCGGTTCACGAAGGGACATGCCCAAAACCGCGTCAGATCGCACCGAATTAGCAGGGGAACGATCTCAGTTTAAAATCTCCCCAGCTCGGCCGCAGCAATGGGGAAAGTGACGAATTTTACAATACTCTACGACCGCGCCGTGGACAACAACGTGCCGACCTACAGCTGCGGGGAATGGGTCTCTGGGCGGATCATTGTCGAGGTCAACGCTCAGATCGAGGTGAAAGCTCTTAAAATTCACGCCAAAGGACGTCCACTGGAGCGAAACGGACTCGGGCTCTCAGTCCTACACTCAGAAAATCAGATACTTCAAACACAAGTACCTGCTGATAGGATATGGTAAGTGTGGCCTCGCAATGTAAAAGAAACAACACTTGAAAATCAAAAATCGAAAATATATCATTTAAAAAACCAATTTATTTGTGCGGTGTTAGTGTCCCGCCTGTCAATACTATGAGGAAGCCGGGAAGTAAGTCTAGGCAGAGCAAAATGTAAACATTCAATAGTTCACAGCTTCAGGTCATTGACTGGAAACGGTGTTCCTCTCCATACACAGGTGTTCGCAGACCTGCAGAGTGTTCTTTCCGTTTTTGTTCTTTTTAGATTTCCAGATTTTGCTTTCCTGTTTCATACGTCTGAAATGTTATCAACACTGCATTTTTACTAAGATAAAAATTACAGCAGTATTTTCGCAGTTTTGATTCAGACTTCAATCGTCCGCACTGTTCTGTTCTTTTTAAAGTATGTTTTTTAAACTTTTTTTGCAAATGTGAAACAGATTGAAGTGATGTGCGTTAAATACTACATTCATTTTTTAATTACAAAAATATACTTTATTCATAAATATATATACATACATAGTCACTAAAGTGGTTCAGTTCTGTACAGTTGTATATGAAGAAAAAACAAACCAAAAATTAGAGTCTGACCCTATTCAACAAACAAACCAAAGGCATCTCTTACTTGTGTAAGATTATATTGGGAAGGTCTGATAACTGAACAGGTCCCCGTTTAACTTTGGCAGGAAGACCTCCGACAGTGGTCTTTCCCCACTGCACCTTGGTGGAAGCTGCCCTGAGTTTTAGTCCGTCCCTCAGTACGTAGTCCCGAACGTTGGAAAGTGCCAGTCTGCAACACTCAATTGGGGTTAACTCCTTGTTCTAGAAGACCAACAAGTTTCAAGCAGACCAAAGAGTGTCTTTCACCGAGCTGATGGTCCTCCAGGCACAGTGGATATTTGTCTCGGTGTGCGTCCCGGGGAACAGACCGTAGAGCACAGGGTCCTACGTCATGGAGCTGCTCAGGATAAATCTTGACAGAAGCCACTGCACCTTTCTCCAGACTGCCTTTGCGAAGGCACATTCCAGCAGGAGATGTGTGATGGTCTCTATCCACCACCACTCTCCCCCCTGCAGCTGCTTCAATGACAGTATGTGGTGGCATAGACAGACTGGGCATACAAGAAGAATCTCACAGGTAGTGCCCTTCTCAACACCAGTCACGCGATGTCTGGGTGTTTGTTGACAAGTTCTGGTGATGAGGCATTCTGCCAAATGACTTTGACAGTTTGCTCAGGGAACCACATGACAGGATCCACCCTCTCCTTTTCTCGAAGGGTCTCAAGGACACTACACGCTGACCACTTCCTGATGGACTTATGGTCAAAGTTGTTTTTCTTTGTAAATTTTTCCATGAAGAACAGGTGATACGGAACAACCCAACTACTTAGAGCATTCCACAGGATGAGGGCAGCATTGAGAATGTTCTTTTCCCCCCCTCCAACATCTGTACATACATATAAACGTTCATAAGCACAAGCTGCACTTTTTCCATCACCAACAAAGACTGCAAATTTGGGTGGGAGGAATTTCATGAGGCTCCGTCAAGTTATTGTTGTTTCAGAATTTGTGAATATTAAAGGTATTTGCAGTGCTGAACTGGCTGTTTAGAGCGATTCCTCATTCCTCTGTGAAACTGACAGCAACATCTGACATCCATGATTAAACATGAAAGTTTAGAAACAAACAGAGAATTCAGGGAAACTTAGCATGTCCAGCAGCAAATGTGAAGAGGGAAGCAGAGTTGTTTTGAAATCAGTATGACTCATCTTCAGAACTGAAAGGTGTTGGAAACTTTAATACTTTTGACAGGGCCACAGACCCAGTGCAAAAGACAAAGGAGTTGTTAATGGTGGAGAAAGGAAAAATAGATGTAAAATGTGTATAAAGGTGTGAAAGAGAGGGAATGGGTTCAATGTACTAAGAGCAAAATAAACAAGGCACAAACAAAATTTTGAGACTCTAAAGGGGAGAGAATGTAAGAAAAATGGATAACCGGCATAATACAACCAGTTTCTGAAGTTATTAAATTCAACATTGAGACCTTGAGGCTGTAAAGTGCATAAACAGAAAACGAGCTGTTGTTCGTGGAGCTTGTGTTGTGCTTTGTTGTGTTGTATTTTGCTTTTATTTGAGGGAAATTCAAGTGCTGTTGTCAGTGGATTCCTTCTCTGCTACAGGGCCTGCCCTCATCTGCCCAAGTGACAACAGAAATTACTTGCAATTTTACAAGTTAATATGAAAGTCTGTGAAATTCAGAGTTAGACATTTATAGAATAAGGAACAACAGGATTTATATCTTAATTATTAATGGGGAATCTCCAGTTATGAAGTATATTTGAGGAATTTTTGGTTTCTCCATTAAAATTCACTCTAGGATTCTATGAATTCCTGCAAACATTCCAAAGTTGATGAAGACACAGTTGGATGAAATTGGTGTCTGTTTTTTCTCCCGGATACTAGGTTTCTTCTAAAGTAGATTTCAAAGGAGATTTAGGTTGGTGGTAGACTTACCTAAGTATGGAGTCTGGCAGTTAGTTCTTATCAGACTATCATGATGTTCACAGCAGTTTGTTCCTTACCACATTGAATCATGGGTTCAGAAATTGTACAATTAAATGTTGTTTAAGACAATGGTCATTTAACACATTCCTGGATTAATCTGTTTCAGTTTTAACAAGGTGATTTCTATTGATTTGACCAAGGAAATTATTCCTTCAATGAAGTAACATTTAGGCCCATTGGCACCACTTCAGGCAGAATTAGTTAATAAGTCTTTCTTTGTTCTTAGTCACTGATTCCTTGAAGTTTGTGGACTGCACAATCCACACAGGGCAGGTGTGTGACATTCCAGGATGTTTATGACTTTTGTGCTACATAATTACTGCTGGAACGTTTTGGAAATTGTGGTAAAATACATATTTGGCGTTGACCATGTTTTCGAGCAAAGTTCATTTTAAATGTTTAAAGAAGAAATTATAGCTTTTAAAACAATTTAGATCTCTCCATGTCTAATTGGCGTAACTATGGTAATAACCAGATACTCTTTGCTTTATAATGTCGAATAAAGGATAATATTGCATGGGGTAATTCCTGTGATTATTCTCAAAATAGAATAATGGGATCTTTCATGTCCGCCTGAGAGGGCAGGAAGACAGCATCTCCAACAGCATAGTACTCCCTCAGTCCTGTATTGGAGTGTCAGCCTGGACTACTTGTGTTCAGGTCCTGAAGGGATAGAGACTTGATGTAGAAACAATATCGTACAATAGCAGCAAATATCATGAGGAATGATGAAATAGGAGACACTTTGAACAAGTAGAAGCCTTAAATTATAGTTATAGTTTACAAGCTTCTCCTTACATGCCTTCTTAAACAAAGACATTAGCCACTCTCCAGTCATCCGGCACCTCACCTGTAGATATAGATGATACAAATATTTCTGGAAGGGGCCCCGAAATATCTAATATGATTCTTTTCTACTCTGACTAGGACCTCCATATCTTTCTTCATCCATTGTTCCCTTATTGTACCAGCCTTGCCTTTCACTCAAACAGGAACATAATGATTCTGAAGTCTCGTTATCATATTTTTGAAAGCCTCCCACTTATCAGACGTTCCTTAACCTGCGAACAGTCTCATAGTGTTGTAGAGCAGAGAGACTTAGGAGTTCAGGTACAGAATTCTTTTAAGTTTATGTCACGTGAGTAGGGTTGTTAAGAAGACTTTTAGCACTCTTGCCTTCATTGCTCAGACCTTTGAGTGTAGGAGTTGGGACATCATGTTGAGGTTGTACAGGATGTTGATGAGGCCTCTTCTGGAGTACTGCGTCCAGTTCTCGTCTCCCTGTTACAGAAAGGATATTATTAAGCTGGAGAGCGTTCAGAAAAGATTTACCAGGATGTTGCCAGGAATGGAAGATTTGAGCTATAATTAGAGGCTGGATAGGCTGGGACTTTTCTCACTGGTGTATAGGAGGTTGAGGAGTGCCCTTATAGAGGTTTATAAAATCACAAGGCATATAGATGAGGTGAATGGCAGGTGTCTTTCCCCTGGGGTGGGGGATTTCAAAACCAGGGGGCATATTTTTAAGGTGAGAGGAGAAAGTTTTAAAATGACACAAGGCAATTTTTTTTTAAACACAGTGTGGTTCGTGTGTGGAATGGACTTCCAGAGGAAGTGATGGATACAGGTACAAGTTACAACATTTGAAAGACATTTGCATAAGTACATGAATAAGAAATGTTTGGGAGAAATGGGCCAAGCACAGGCCAGTGGGACTAGTTTAGGTCGGGATTATGGTTGGCATGGACTGGTTGGACTGAAGGGTCTGTTTCTGTGCTGTATGACTCTATGACTCTACACTGATGTTTAGTCTCTTAAAGTTTGTTCAGGGTCATTAGTGTTTGGTATTTACTTCCTCAATGAAGTGTAGGCTGGGCTAATGAATACTTAAAGCTGTGTTGGATAGATTTTTAATCCACCAGGGAACCAAGAATTATGGGGTGTCAGACAGGAAAGTGGAGCTAAAGCTATATCAGATCAACTATGATCATAATGACTGCAGACTGGACAAGCTGAATGCCCTAGCCCTACTCCTATTCTGTATGAACTTGTGATATTTCAGTTTTTACTTAATCTCAGAAAAAGTAGATGACGGGGCTTTATATTTTGCTGTGTGATAGTGCTTCATTGTGATTGGCTGCTTAACCTATTTGATGACATCACTATGTTTGAACTCTGGAATTCCTTAATAGCTGGTAACAAACCGATGTGTGAAATTCACACTACAGTTATCGAGTGTTGCTGATTTTAAAATATCAGCTGTTTCATACTGCTACTGTGCAATAGCATCACAAGTGGTATCCCCCTTGAAGAGTATGCTGCCATCAGTTCATAGAGTCATAAAGCACAGAAACAGACCCTTCAGTCCAACTCAAGCATTCCTACCAGGTATCTTAAACTTTACTAATCCCATTTGCCTGCATTTGGCCCATTTCTCTTTAAACCTTTCTTATTCATGTTGTTGTCCAAATGTCTTTTAAATGTTGTAATTGTACCCATATCTACCACTTCCTCTAGCAGTTCATTCCACATATGAACCACGTGTGAAAAAGTTGCTCCTTTTAAATCTTTGTCCTCTTGCCTTAAACCTGTGCCCTCTAGTTTTGGACTCCCCTACCCTGGGAAAAACACCTTGGCTTTTGCCCTATCCATGCCACTCATGACTTTATAATCCTCTGGAAGGTCACCCTTCAGCCTCCAATGTTCAAGGGAAAAATGTCCAGCTTCTCATTATAACTCAAACACTCCAGTCCCGGCAACACCCTTGTAAATGTTTTCTGCGTCCTTTTCAGTTTAACAACATCCTTCCTATAACAGGGCAGTCAGCATTGTGCACAACATTTCGGAAGTGGCCTTACCCATATCTTGTACAGTCACAACATGACATCCCAACTCCTATAAAAACTGAAAGAACTGCGGATGCTGTAAATCAGGAAACGAAACAGAAATTGTTGGAAAAGCTCAGCAGGTCTGACAGCATCTGTGAAGGTAAAAACAGAGTTAACGTTTTGGATTCAGTGACCCTTCCTCAGAACAGTTCTAAGGAAGGGTCACCGGACCCGAAACGTTAACTCTGTTTTTTCCTCCACAGATGCTGCCAGACCTGCTGAACTTTTCCAGCAATTTCTGTTTTGTTTCCCAACTCCTATCCTCAGTGCTCTGACCAATGAAGACAAGCGTGCGAAATGCCTTCCTCACTGCCCTGTCTACCTGTGATGCCACTTTCAAGGAACTATGTACCTGTATCCCTCGGTCTCTCTGTTCGCCAGCACTCCCCTGGGCCCTACCATTAATTGTGTCAGTCTTGCCCTGATTTGTCTTATCGAAATGCAATATTTATCGAAATTAAACTTCATCTGCCACTTCTTGGCACATTGGCCCATCTGAACAAGATCAGGTTATACTCTTAGGTAACCTTTTTCACATCCATTATTTCACCAATTTTGGTGTCAGCCACAAATTTATTAATCATGCCTTCTATATAAATGACAAATGGTAGTGGACCCAGAACCAGTCCTTGCGGCCCACAGCTAGTCACAGGCCTTCAGTCTAAATAAGAACTCTCGACCTCCATCCTCTATCTCCTACTATCAAGCAATTTTGTATCCAATTGGTTAGCTCTCCCTAGATCCCATGCGTTCTAACTTTACTAACTAGATGACCATGCAGAACCTTAGTAAAGGCCTTGCTAAAGTCCATGTAGACAATGTCTACCGCGCTGCCTTCATCTATCTTCTTGATCAGCTCTTAAAAAAACTCAGACACAATTTTCCACACATAAAACTGACTAACCGAAAGTGCTTGCCTTTCCAAATGCACATAAATCCTGTCTGTCCAACAACTTACCCACCACTGACCTTAGGCTCACTGGTCCATAGTTCCTTGATTTTTGCTTGCAGCCTTCCTTAATAGTACATTCAGTCAAAAAGACATTGTGTCTATCACACAAATGAGTGATATGAAATTCAACACCAGTGTGATGCCTGATATATAGACTGTCAGTATGAAAACCTGGCAGATTGCATAAAACAACATGTTTCTTTGGCTGCTGCAACAAGCAAGGTACTGACTTTACCCATCCAGTTGCACTTCCAAGACTCGCAATGCAATGTCCAACATTTTGATGAGATTGTGCAACATTTGCTGGATAATTAGAAGTGTGTGAAGAATTACGCTGACCAAAAATTTAGAATAGTCAGTCAGGCACATGTATGGGATGGAGGGCAGTTTTTGGGTCAGGATTGGTGATGTAACTTAAGAATGAACTTGTTTCTCTATGGTGGCATGTCACAGTATGTCTGCTACTGAGTTGACCGTTATAGATGGCCTCCTTGCCATTGAGATGCTTTAGCAGAGAAGGTTTACTTTCTACTGAAATACTAGCAGCCTTGCCTGGGAAATAACTGTCCCAAATTTGGGAGACTCCAGACAGTTGGTAACCTTAATATCTATCTATTGGAGTGTAGCCCTACACATCGTAGGGTCACTTTGAATAATGCAGAAGGAGGCCATTCATCAATTAAATCTGTGCTAACTCTCCATAGATTAATCCTGTAATTTCCATTCCTTTCCTCTATTCTTGTAGTCTAAAAATTTGCTTCCTTAAAGTGTCCATTCAATTTCTTTTCAAATCATTGATTTTCACCACTTTCACCATCTTCATGGACTACAAGTTCCAGATTATTATCACTTCTTGGGTAAAATCGTACTTTCTCAGTGGGAGTACCTTGCCTCTTCTGCTCAAACTACTTGACTGTGTCAACCAGTCCTTGTACCATAAGCAATCATAAACAGATTTTCTTCGTCTAACTTATCCAAAATTGTCAATATTTTGTGCAGCTTTACCATTTCTCCTCAGTTTGCTCCAAAGTGAACAACCCAAGCTTCTTCAACCAAATCTTGTAGCTAAAATCCCTCATTCATTCAATCATTCTGATAAAACTCCTCCATACATCTTGAGGAATCTTGTATTTCTCAAAGTGTGATGGATGCAAGGTTCTAATGAATCAAAACTAGTTGTTTTGTTTTGATTATACAAGCACAGGGGAATCAATTTTACTCTGGCAATTACAAGAAATGGAAGTAATATGCTATTTGGTTCGATCAGCCAATAGTTGGATGTATGGCTTACATGCTTGACATCACTCTGGCACTGAAATTCACATATGATGTTAATGAATATTGTGTAATGAAAGTCCCCAGATTTTGCCATTCTGTAGTTGTTGTATGCATCTGTGATTTCCCCGCAGTTTTACTCCTGTATTTATGTCACTATTTGGAGGTTTACATAATCCTTTAGTAGTGTCATCTTACCGTTTTTTTTGCTCCTCATCTTTGACCAAGTGGATAATGTTTTTGCACATCAAGAATATTCCTATTGTCCAATACAAAATATCTTTCCTAATTAGTTTTCCACCAACCCCCACCCCCTTATTTTTGCCCCACCTTACCTTTTCTGGACACTTTGTATCCTTGAATATTGAGCATTTAATCCTCACAATTTTCAAGCCGTATTTCCTTTATTGCCACAACGTCATTTTCCCCAGCAGCTCTCTATGCTTGCTGTTCACACTGATGAATGAATATAAACACAATGTGTTCCACAATTCTGGCTCATTCCTTTCTGTTTGCAGAATTTTCTCGACACCCCCCACTCTGTGATGTTATTTAACCCGTCTGTTCCCCTGATTATGGAACCTCCTATAACTGATTACCTTTTGCTGTTCCCTCCTTTGCAGTCCCTCGCTCAATAGTGCCGTGGTCTGGACTGGACTCATTCAGGGCATCGTCACTCCTAGCAGTCTCCAATGATAACGTTTTGACAGCAACACGTATTGTAAAGACTCCCGTGTTTCTACCTTTTCCAACTTCTTCCTACTGTCCATGAAAGCCAATCATCTACTATCCCAAATACATAGTGCCTGTTGAATGGACACTGGAACGTATAGTCCAATAAAAACTCATTGTTCCTGATGCTCCACAGTAACACTGGCTGTCCCTTGAGATCTGTAACACGCCACAGTTCTACAGGCTGATGGTTCGTAACTGGCAGATATAGGCTGATGATCACAGTTTGGATTGCCATTCCCAGAGGCACGGGGACACAGGGTAGCCAAGACCAGGATATGCTGGTCTGAGAAGACCTGCCTCTGTTCCCTGGCACCTTGCCCTGGTTGTTTTGGAAGTTGGTAGAAACTCCAGCCTTCACTGCACCCCAGCCCCCCCAAGCTAAAGCAACTAGAGACACTTCCGATGCATGTTTTTATCAAAGACATGGGAAATTCCCACACAGGCTAGGAATTGTAACCAACAAGTCTCATTTGCTCATCTATTTCAAAGAAATCTGTTTTCTTTCTTTATAAGAATAGTACATTATTTAATTTGTTAGTTTGAATCAACAATACTAATTTGCTCTTTGCTTTTTTAAAAAGCAACTTGTTCAGGTCTATGGGGCAGGTGGGACTTGAACCCATGTCTTCTGGCCCAGAGGTAGGAACACTACCATTGCACCATAAGAACCCCAGTCTTTGCTTATGCACATGTTAATCAGGGAGGTGATGGCCTAGTGGTATTATCACTGGACTGTTGATCCAGAGGCTTGACCCAGGTTCATATCCTGCAGATGGTGAAATTTGAATTCTGTGTAAATCTGGAATGAACAGTCTAATGATGACCATGAATCTGTTGTGAATTGTTGTAAAATCCCATCTGGTTCACTAATGTCCTTTGGGAAGGAAACTGCCATCCTTAACTAGTCTGGCCTATGTGTGACTGCAGACCCGCAGCAATGTGGTTGACTCTTAACTGCCCTCTGGGCAATAAGTGGTAACCTAGCCACTGATGTCCTCATCTTGAAAATGAATGAAAAAAGGACATGAATATGCCATCTGTTTCTTTTCAAATTGCCCACTTCTCAGTTTGACCGAATGCCTTAACTCAGAAAGCGAAAAATAATTGCTGAATAACTTGCCTGCTTCCATATGGTATCATACTTTGCTTTTCTTTTGAACATAACTGATTGGCTGTTCACTGTCCTCAAGGACTTTTACTCACTCACTGATCTCCACGTGCTCTCACCCTCGATATCGCTCATGCTAGGGTCTTCTTATCTCACTCATCAATCTCTGCCTTCACTCTTAGTGTTGTTAGCACTATACTTTCATCCTTCCACTGGTCTTGTTGTGTTGAGACTTAAATATGTCTGACTCTTTTGCTGTTCTAAAACTAGTTCAAGCTTGTAATTGGAGAGAGAATTTTCTTGAATTTCTAATGTACACTGCTACTGGAGAACAATAATAGAAGAAGGGTCTAGACCCAAAACGTCAGCTTTCCTGCTCCTCTGATGCTGCTTGGCCTGCTGTGTTCATCCAGCTCTACACCTTGTTATCTCAGATTCTCCAGCATCGGCAGTTCCTACTATCTCTGAAACAATAGTAGCATGGTCTTTTCAGATTATCCCATTTTAAATGCCAATTTTCATTGGAATCCCAAAAATGTTCTGTTTTTCCAGTAATCCCCATAATTAGCCTTTTAGAAAATAAACATATGTTAGTATCGCATTAACTCATTTGTTAAGATTTTTAAAAATCAGGCTGTTGGAATTGTGCAGTTGGGTGAGTTGACTCTGGTGGAATGCTAAGAACAAGACATGAAGAACTCAGACATGCCTGAGATCCCTCACACCCATAAAGAGTTACTGGTACAGGGAGTGAGGGATAATCATTGGACTTGACATTCTGGGATTCTGTATTCTCAGGCTCTTGGTGGTTTGCCATGTTTAACAATCTGGTGAGAAAGAAAAGTTGTTCCAGCCTTGATATACTTACCTTGAGGATAGCACACTGAATCCTTTTGGAGAAACACTCTGTGGTAGTGTCTCTACCCCTGGAACGGGAGGGCCTGGGTTCAAGTCCCACCTGTTCAAGAGCTGTGTATTAACACCTCTCAACAGGTTGATTTGAAAATATAGGTTAAATATGCCTCTACCATCCTGCCAGGCAGTGCATTCCAGACACCCACCATCCTCTTGATGGAAAAAAATTGTACTTTTGGCAGCACAAATTCAATGGGATCAAAGGCTTCTTCTTTACTGTATGGTTATATATGTAGTGATCATTCTGCTTGCTGGCCACTTGTATCTGTCTATTCTTCTATTCCCTATCCTTTTTGGATGAATCCAGTACCTTCCCCATTCCTATTCCCTCAACAACAACAGTTATTTGTGGTTATGGGCACCCAAGAGCACTCTTATGTTGTGAGGAGCCTTTCATGATTGTTCAAGTTGTGGAAAGGAGTGGCGCAGGAAAAGTGCTGGGATCAAAAAGTGAGCAATTATGAACTAAAATTCTTTTGCTAATGAATCTGGAGAGAAGCCATGAACAAGATTCAAAGCTCCATTTGTGTTCTTTTCAAGTCTTAAAATATGAAAAGCATCTGAGAAGTGTAACTGCTGGGTTTTAACCCTGCTGTTTATTTTTCTGTCTCTTCTGCACTTGTTTTTAACTTGTTCAGTACAGAAGGTTTTGCAGCAAAATGGTAAACACCCATCAAGTTTTAAATTCTCAGCATGTGACATTTGAAGCTGTAGGATTTATATGCTTGCACAGAATCACAACTTGAGTATTGCTGAAGTAAGGCATTTTCTATGGAAGTTTTTGTCTTGCTCTCATCAGAACAATTCACAAGAATACAGTTCAAGGACT
>NC_063334.1:85669996-85694996 GCF_021869965.1 Rhincodon typus
ATCTCCAGTGGCTCTGACTTCCATAATCATGAACTACTTCAGGAGGCTGGTCATGGCCCACATCAACTTAGTCTCCTAACCTACCTCGATCCTCTACAATTTGCCTACCGATGCAACAGATCCACAGTGAATGCCATTTCCCTAGCCCTGCACTCATCCCTGGAACATCTGGACAACAAGGAGACCTACATCAGACTGCAGCTCCACCTTCAACACCATTATCCCCTTCAGACTGATCTCAAAATTGCGTGACCTTGGTCTTGGCTCCTCCCTCGGCAACTGGATCCTCAGCTTTCTGACCCATAGGCCACAATCAGTGAGGACAGGTAACCGCACCTACTCCACAATAACACCCCACACTGGAACCCCCCAAGGATGTGCCCTCAGCCCCCTTCTCTACTCCATGTACACCCACGACTGTGTTGCTAAATTCCAAATGAACACCATCTACAAGGTTGCTGATGACAACACTGTGGTAGGATGGATATCAAACAACGAGTCAGTTTACAGAAAGGAGAAAGAGGGCTTGGTGACGTGGTGCAGTGAGAACAACAATGGAACCAAAGAACAAGGAAGAACATTTTTAGGGATTGTTGTGTATTGGTGTAAATTTATCTCTGGTTTAGTGAATACATTTGCTCCATTGTATCAAATGCGCTAAAATAAAATAGATTGGAAGTGGTGTGCAGCGTATTAGAAAGCATTTGAAGAAGTGAATAAAGTATTAACTAGTGATGCTTTCTGACCCATTATCATCTCAGGAAACAATTGATTTTAATGCGTGATGTCTCACTGCAGGGGTTAGGTATGGTGTTATCTCCTGTAATGGAAGACAATACGAAGAAGCTTGTAACATATGTTTCACACAAAGTAATGAAGTCAGAACAAAATGCTCACAAGTTGAGAAATTGGCATAAGTGCTCACATATGGTGTTACTAAGTTCTGCATTTGCATGGTAGAAAGTTTACTTTGTTAACTGACCACCAAGCGCTTACAATCACATTGGTTTAAAGAAAAGTGTACCATCCCTGGCAGCAGCATGACTTCAGGGGTCGAATGTGATTTTGATGACCCTTCATTGCAATATTAAACGTTGTAAATCAGCACATAATGCAAATATTGACATTTTGTAAACAATTCTCACAAAGACTGATGTATTTCTAACCACTGTATAACCTGTCATTCACTTTACAATCGCAAATACCAGCCATGCCAGCTTTGTTACCAGAGAACATAGAATATAGAACATTACAGCACAGTACAGGCCCTTCAGCCCTTGATGTTGCGCCGACCTGTGAAACCAATCTGAAGCCCATCTAACCTAAACTATTCCATTATCATCCATATGTTTATCCAATGACCATTTAAATGCCCTTAAAGTTGGTGAGTCTGCTACTTTTGCAGGCAGGGCATTCCACGCCCTTACTACTCTCTGAGTAAAGAAACTACCTCTGACATCTGTCCTATATCTATCACCCCTCAATTTAAAACTATGTCCCCTCGTGCTGGCCACCACCATCCGAGGTCCACCCTATCTAATCCTCTGATCATCTTGTATGTCTCCGTTAAGTCACCTCTTGACCTTCTTCTCTCTAACGAAAACAGCCTCAAGTCCCTCAGCCTTTCCTCATAAGACCTTCCCTCCATACCAGGCAACATCCTGGTAAATCTCCTCTGTACCCTTTCCAATGTTTCCACATCCTTCCTATAATCCTGTACACAATACTCCAAGTGCGGCCGCACCAGAGTTTTGTACAGCTGCAATATGACCTCATGGCTCCGAAACTCTTCCTCTACCAACAAAACCTAACACACCGTATGCCTTCTTAACAACCCTATCAACCTGGGTGGGAACTTTCAGAGAAATTCATGAGAAACTCACAAGAATCAACTGCTCAATAACACATATTGGTATTACAGGATGGAAAACATTTTTTTACCTAATTTCTTTGGGAGTATTTTGTAGGAAATGTTTTGATTCTGATCATAGTCAAACAAGTACCCTTGGGTATTACTGATGTTGGTTTAGCCTGTTGTTTACTTGTGATTATCTGCACAGTGGCTATTGGTCACCAAATGTTGTTATGGTTGGTGGAATTCCAGCCACACAATCCCCCTTGAACCCTCCTAAATCCTAGTGTCACTAGCACCCCTCTCTCCTTGGTTGGAGTGTCCTTTATTTTCTTTCATAAGAGTTGACAAAGCAGCACAAAGTGGTTCAGTCAAATTAGAATTAGGTTTATTGTCACATGTACTCACATGAGTACAGTGAAAAGTTTACAAGTCACCACTTACAGCACCCTTGGAAGCCTTTAATTATTTAAACAAGTTGTCCACCCCCAGATTGTGAGAAGTCACCATGTTTCCAGTCTCACACTGGGAGTGCACCCTCTCAGTCATGGCCTGGTGGTCATCTCTCCTTTGAGTCAGGAAGTTGTAGTTTTCAAATTCCACACTGGAGACTTCAGATTAGGCTGACATATTAGTGCAGTATTGAGAGCTTTCTGCATCATTAAGGATGCTGCTTCTATTGAAAGCATGCCCTACCTGACCTAAGGGCATAAATGATGCCATGGTGTACTCCCCAGTACTAAAGTCTTTATTTGTTGCTCATCCAACATGATCAAAACAGAGTGTCTGGTCATTATCACATTGCAAATTGTATGAGCATGCATTATGCAAATGGACCAGTACAAATTCCTACATTTCAGCAATTACCACCCTTCAGAAAACACTATTTTGACTGTAATATGACTTGAGGCAAGAGAAGTGTTTTGTAAATGTGAGTTCTTTTTAAAAAATTTAGGTGTATATTTCAGACATGCATCTTGGAGTCCATAATATGCATCACAAGGTCTGATGTGTGATTCTTCCACCAATGAGAACACTTTCTCCCTATCTACTCTGTCTAGACCCCTCATAAGTTTGACTTGAGATCTCTCACAAAAAAAAATCTCCTGTTTGGGGGTAAAGTCAGATTTCTAATCTTAATAATAATCATGCTCCACTTCCATTATTTGGCAGTCTCCACTACTGCTCCAATGTTGAGTCCCCTCACAGTTTTACAGAATGAAAATCTTTCACGATAAAATTATTTCTGTTTTTGAGGATGTGACTAAGAGGATGGATAAAGGGGAACTTATTGTATACTCTGATTTCCAAAATGCATTCCATAAGGTGCCACACAAATGCTAAAAATCAAGATAAGAACTCATGGAGTTGAGGGTAATATATGAACAGAGATGGAGGATTGCTTAACAGACAGGATGCAACAAATAGGGAATTTTCAAGTTAGCAGCCTATGACTCTTGGAGTGCAAAAGGATCAGGTCTCGGCTATTTATGATCTTTATTAATAAATTGTACAAAGAGACAGATGAAGAGACTGCATCTAAGTTTACATATAAACATGTGAAATAGGAGCAGAAATAAACAATGCAACCCCTCAAGCTTGCTTGGTCATTCAATAAGATCATAGTTAATCAGCCTGTATTCCAAATTCCACATTTCCATTTACCACCAGTAAGCTTTGATTCCTCTGCCTAACAAGAATCTACCACTTCTGTCATAAATATATTCATGACCGCTTATCCACCATCTTTTGAGGAAGCGAGTTTCAAAGTCACACAACACTCTGAAAAAAAATAATTCTCCCTTATCTCTGTCCAAAAAGAGCACACTGTAATTTTAGAACAGTTCCCTCTAGTTCTGGACTGATCCACGAGAGGAAACTTTCCAAGTAGACATTGTTAAGACCATTCAGGATCTTACTTATTTCAGTCAAGTCACCTACTGATTTATAGCTCCAACACTGGCATCTCCACATTATCGGAATGCTGTTTGTTTCCTCCATAGTGAAGACAAATTCAAAATATTTGTTCATTTCCTCTACTATTTCCTTATCATCTACTATTAATTTCCTAGTTTCACTCTATAGAGGACCAAAAATCACTTTACTTGCTCTTATCCTTTTTAAATGCCAATAGAAACTCTCATTTTCTGTTTTTACATTCCTAGCTAGCTTTCTCTTGTATTCTAATTAGTTCCTCGTGATTAACATTTTGGCTATTCTCTTTATATTCTAGCTAGTCATCTAATCTTTGTGCAGTTATATGCTTCTTCATTAGGTTTTATGCTTCAATTAACCACAGATTTTGGGTCATTCCGTTAGAATTTGTTGTATGAATCTAGGTGGAAATGTAAACTGTGAGAAGGACTCAGATGGTCTCAAAGTCATGTAGACTGGTTAAGTGAGTGGGCAACTAAATTGCATATGGAATATAAAGTGGGGATGTATGAGGTTTTTCACTTTGGTTCCAAGAATAGAAAAACAGAATAATTTTGAAAGTCATAAAACTTGTAAATGTTGATGTTCAGAGAGACTTGAGTGAACATGGAAAGTTAGCCTGCAAATACAAAGAGCAGTAAGAGGCATTGAAACGTCGGCCTTAACATTGAAAGAGGACAGGAGTGGAGGAATAAGGACATTTTTCCATAACTGCACGGGGCTTTGGTGAGACCACACTTGGAAAGTTTTGTGCAATTTTGGTCTCTATATTTCTGAAAGGATATACTTGTATTGGAGGCTGTATAGCAAAGGCTGACTAGTTTGATCCCTAGACTAAGAGGCTTTTCATTTATTAGTGACTGACTAAATTGGCCTTCTATTCTGTAGAGTTGAGAAAAAAATGAGAGTTAATTTCATATTCTGCAGGCATTGACAGGGTTAATAATGAAAAGTTGAGGAAATGAAATCAATTTAAATCAGGGATCTTCCAAGGTTAAGGTTAATTTAAGACTGAGATTAAGAGAAATTCCTTCACTCAAAAGGATTTTTGGAATTATTTTCCCATAGGCCCATCATTGAATGCATTCTGGAGTTAACAGATTTTTGGTTTCTTAGGGAATCAAAGGATTTGGAAAGCAGGCAGAAACTAAAATTGAAGTCAAAGAACAGCCATGATTGTATTAAATCGTGGAACAGGCTTCACAAAGCATACAATCTACTTCTGTCTTTTTCTCTGGTCCTTGTGTTGTCAAGATTGTCATCCAGAATTGTGGGAACTCCCAATGTTGGAAGGATTTGCTCTTGTACTGTCAGCCACTTTTTAAGCAGCATGTAGATGTATAAGACCCGGGCCTAATTTTAACATAGCTGAATTACTGAAGGATCTGTCACTGCTGCTGGAGTAGTAGGGTGAGAACCTTCAGTGTGTCAGAGTTTGAAGAGCAGAGAGTGTTGGAAGGATATAGGATTGAGAGCAGGCTGGACTTCATTGCAGATTTAGAGAGTATCGAGGCTATGGATAGATTTGTTCATGAATTTGAGGAAATAGAAGAGCAGTAAACAGATAACAGTCATCAAAGATAGTGTATCAGGTGAGGAAATTTGTGTGAGACAATATACAAGTAGTAAATTCTGGACTTCTTTTATTGTTAGTGGCATTACAAGGACAATGCGGAGGACATTTGTGAAAATATTGGAAGTGAAAAAGTTATCAACAAGGGGTTGAGCAACAAACAAGTATCTAGATATTTCTCTAAGTATTTCATAAATTACACATTAGTCCTTTCTCTTTATGGAAGTACATTATTCAGCAATGAGCCACATTGTTACAAAAATGTAGTTGTTCTACTTATCTTCTGCCATAGTGGGAATACAACAGAGATTAACCAAACTAATTCCTGAATTTTCTTATGAGGAGAAATTGAGCAAATTGGATCTGTATTCTTTGGTGTCTGAAAGACTGAGCAGTGATCTGATGGAAACTTACAAAATTCTTATAAGTTGTAACAAGTTGGTCGCAGATTGGTTGTTTCCTCTGACTGATGAATCTAAAGTGATGGGACATAGTGTCAAACAATTAAGACTGAGATGAGGAGGAATTTCTTCATTACCCCAGAATGCTGTGGAAGTTCAATCAATGAACACGTTCAAGACAGAGCTTGATAGGGTCCGGAGACTAATAACATCAAACAATAGAAAGATAGTGTGGGAAAGGAGCTTTGATATAGATGATCAGCCATGATCTAATTGAATGGTGGAACAGTCTTGACAATATCCCAGGTTTGATGTTTTCGACTGAGCCAATTTAATTAAATTTGGTTGAGTTAACAAAGAATGTGTTTATTTGTTGGTAAACATAGAAAGGCAGAATAACACAACACACACACACAGATTAGGAACACGAAGAGAGACCAATACAAGATACAGGTTAAATGACATACAGACTAGTCTGCCTCAGTGGTTCAGGAAGATTAGGTAGTGGAATGTTGATCATTGAACAGTTGCTTCTGGTTTTTTTTCGTTTTGCTTTGCAGTTAGTTGAAATCCTTTTGGCCTGTTTCCTTTACCTGGTATTGGCTGGAACCATTAGAGTGAGAAAGTTGAGATGACAAGGTGTAGAGCTGGATGAACACGACAGGCCAAGCAGCATCAGAGGAGCAGGAAAGCTGATGTTTCAGGCCTAGACCCTTCTTCAGAAAAATGGAGTGAGAAAGTTCTTCAGTTGTTCTGATCCCTTCTGACTGGTTTGTTAGCTAGCTGGCTTCTAGCAATCAGAGCAAGACAGTTATTTTACCTGCAACATAGGGGAGACTAGTAGGTATTCTTTAATTGTGACCTTAAGAGTAAACTAGCACTTGAACCCAGGCTAGTATACACAATCCTCAGTTCAACAGCACACCTTCTTCCATGAGCACAGCATCTCAAACTGGCACACACAGACTAAGGTTCCTGGAAGGGAAAAACAAAAAAATATTGCTGGCTTTCTGCTGAGAGGGGGCAGATAATTAACCTCATTATCTATCCCTTTTACATCTTTCTTTCTCTCATTCTCTATTGGTCCCACACAGGACTTTTAAAAGTTAAACATGTCCATTCTACTTTAGGGTTCTATTCCATCATCATGACATGAGGGGGAGTTGCCCTTTTGGTAAGGGAGGACAAAATAACAGTGCTTAGAGAGGATATTCTTAAGAGGGTCATCAAATGGGGCCATACGTTAGAATTAGAAACAAGAGGGGGATGATCACTCTGTTGGGACTGTATCATAAACCCCCAAATAGCCAGTGGGCACTAGAGGAGCAGATGTGTAGAGAGATTGCAGATACCTGTAGGAATGATAGAGTAGTTGTGGTTGGAGATTTTAATTTCCCCTGTATTGACTGGGCAAGTCAGAGTGTAAAAGGCCTGGGTGGGGTGGAGTTTGTCAAATGTGTCCAAGAAAGTTTCCTAAATCAGTATGCAGAGGGCGCCCCTCGGGAGGGTGCAATGCTGGACCTCCTCTTAGGAAACAAGGTCGGACAAATGACTGAAGTGTCAGTCGGAGAGCGCTTTGGGACCAGTGACTATAAGTCTCTTAGTTTTAAAGTAGTTATGGAAAAAAGTAGGATAGGTCCACAGGTTAAGGTGCTAAACTGGAGCAGGGCCAATTTTGGGGCCATTAGGCAGAATCTAGCAAAGGTCGATTGTGTGAGTCTATTTACAGAAAAAGGAATGACTGTCAAATGGGAGGCTTTTAAAAGTGTGATATCAAGAGTTCAGGGATAATATGTCCCTGTTAGGATGAAGGGAAAAGCTGGCAGGTTTAGGGATCCCTGGCTGACAAGGGATATTGAGGCTCTGGTCAGGAAAAAGAAGAAGGCGTACATTGGGTTTAAGCTTTTGGGCTCAAGTGAATCCCCAGATGACTATAAAAAGTGTAGGAGCACACTTAACAGGGAAATCAGAAGAGCAAAAAGACGGTATGAGATGGCTCTGGCAGATAAGGTTAAAGATAATCCCAAGAGGTTCAATAGCTATATTAAGAGTAAAAGGGTGGTTAGGGAGAGAATAAGTCCCCTTAAAGCTCAGTATGGTCATCTATGTGTGGAGCCATAGGAAATAGGGGCGATTTTTAATGATTGTTTCTCCTCAGTGTTTACTGAGGAGAGAATCATGGATGTTAAGGAAATAAGGGAAACAAGTGGGGATGTTTTGGACCACATACATATGACCAGAGAGGAGGTGTTTGCAGCCTTAAAGCACATTAAGGTGGATAAATCCCCTGGCCCTGATCAAGTCCATATTTGGATATTGTGGGAGGCTAGGGAAGAAATTACACAGGCCCTTGCAGAGATTTTTGTTTCATCTTTAGCCACTGGTGAAGTTCTGGAAGAGTGGAAGGTGGCTAACGTTGTTCCATTTTTAAGAAAAGTATCAAAAACAAGCCAGGAAACTCTAGGCCAGTGAGCCTGACATCAGTGGTCGGCAAGTTATTGGAGAGGATACTGAGTGACAGGATCAACCAACATTTGAATAGTTAAGGTCTGATGAGGGGTAGTCAGCGTGGACTTGTGCGCGGGAAGTCATGTCTGACAAATCTTTTAAAGTTTTTCAAAGAGGTGACCAAGATGATGGATGAGGGTGGGGCAGTGGATTTTGTCTGTATGGACTTTAGTAAGGCCTTTGACAAGGTACCACATGGCAGGTTTGTCGTGAAGGTTAGGTCACATGGGATCCAGTGAGAGCTAACTAATTGGATTCAAAACTGGCTCAATGGTAGGAAGCACAGGGTGATGGTTGACGGTTGTTTCTTGGACTGGAGGCCTGTGACTAGTGATGTGCCACAGGGGTCATTGCTGGGACCTTTGTTATTTGTTATTTACATAAATGATCTGAATATGAATGTGAATGTACAAGGCATGATTACTAAGTTTGCTGACGATACAAAATTAGGAGGTATCGTTGACAGCAAAGAAGGTTATCAAAAATTACAGAGGGATCTTGATCAGATGGCGAAGTGGGCTGTGGATTGACAAATGCAATTCAACACAGATAATTGTGAGGTGTTGCATGTTGGAAAGTCAAACCAAGGTAGGACTTATACAGTAAGTGGTAAGGTCCTGAGGATGTTATGGAACAGAGAGACCCAGGAGTACAAGTGCATCACTCTTTGAAAGCAGCAACACAGGTAGACAGTGTGTTGAGAAGGCATTTAGCATGCTGGTCTTCATCAGTCAAGGCACTGAGTATAGGAGTTGGGACATTATATTACAGTTGTATAAGTCATTGGTGAGGCTGCGCTTGGAGTATTGTGTACATTTTGGTCACCCTGTTATAGGAGAGACATAGTTAAATTGAAAGTGTGCAAAGAAGATTTACGACGATGTTGCCAGGACTAGTACGCCTGGGTTATAGGGAGAAATTGGCCAGGATAGGCCTTTATTCCTAGGAACGTAGGAGAATGAGGGGTGACATTATTGAGGTGTATAAAATCATGAGGGGAATAGATAGGATGAATGCATATAGTCTTTTTCCAGGGATGGGGAATTGAAAATTACAGGGTATAGATTTAAGGTAAGAGGGGCAAGATTTAAGAAGGACCTGAGGGGCAACTTCTTCATGCAGAGAGTGGTACATATATGGCATGGGCTGCCAGAGAAAATGGTTGAGGCAGGGACAATAGCAACATTAAAAAAATCATTAGGATAGGTACATGGATGAGAAGGGTTTAGTGGGATATGGATCAATTATTGGCAATTGGAACTAGCTGAGTGGGCACCATGGTCAGCATGGACCAGTTTGGGCTGAAGGGCCTGTTTCCATTCTGTATTACTCTACGACTCTATGACAACAGATGAAATGATTTACTCTTGCTCTTATGTTCCTATGTTCCTATTGTGCGATATTTTCGGGACCAAAATGTAAGTAATGGGCTGTCTCACTTTTCAAACACCAAAACAAGGTGCCAGCTGTGGAACTTGCCCATCCAGATGCAAGCAGGCAGTCTCCCAAACATAATTTACAAACTTTCAGCCTGGCAGGTGGAAACTTTCTCAGGGCAGAGTACTTTCAGAAAATAAGGATCAGTTTCTCGTTTCAAGAAAGATTAAAATGAAAATAAAAAATGGTGACTCTGGACACAATTAGAGATGCAGGTCACTACCATGTCATTCAGTCATGTACAACAATTACAAATTACTTTTTCTTTATAAATGTGCCCGAAAGCAATTTGCCACAGTGACGTTGCCCCTGAAGACAAATACACTGTACAGATCCACTTCAAACTAAAAAGTGCTTTTTGTTGTTTTCTTTAACACTTTTTTTTGGGTTCTTGGATGTTTTTAACAATTTTTTTATTGAACTGAAGCAAACTTTAAAGTATTGGTTTTGGTCAAAATGACATGAACTAGTGTGCACTGTAGATTTTTAGATAGTACACTGCTGATGTAAGTTGACACTGTTACATAGATGGCCAAGCCCTGCTCTGTGTAAACATAACCGGTTTGATCTGGCTTGGAAACTTAGTCAGCACTGCAACTCACTAGCACCACACCACATAACAAGGATAGTTTGGAAGCACAAAATGTTTCAGTTCAGACTTGTCTGCTTATCATTCCTGTAAGTGATAGCAATTCTTGGAACTGATCAGCAATAGATTCAGAATCCAGTTTATGTTTTCTTGTAAAGTAGGTAAAAGCCTTTCAACTCTCAGTGAACCATATTATTGCATTTGTTTAAGTTGGATAATAAACAACAGTGCAATAAGTTATAACACTGGGTTGCTGCAGAAAACTTTGCTCCTTTTGGTTTGACTTTTGGACTGTACCATCCAAACATCCACTATTCCCAGATGAGGGAGGCTAGGCAAACCACCAAAGGGAAGGGCAAGGGTACATATCATGAGCTAATCAGGGAAATGATTGAAGTGACTGTGACTGAAGAAAAAGTTTTGAGTCAACGTTTGAAGGTAAATAAGAATTAGCAGATGAGACATTTTTAGAGTGCTGAAGGGACATGGCAAGTGAAATCTACTCCCTTAATAATATAGTAGAGACCAGAGCCTAAAACATAGGGCTGGAGATTCAAAGGTAAGGTTATGTTCCAGGTTATGAAGACCACGATGAGTTCACACCTGGAATACTGTATGCAGTTTTGATCCCCTTGCTAAGGATATGCTTGCCATGGAGGAAGTGCCGTACAGATTCAACAAACTGATTCTTAGGATGGTGGAATTTTCTATGAGGAGAAATTGATGAGACTGGGCCTGTATTCTCTAGAATTTAAGATCCCAAGGAAGCTCACAAAATTCTTGACAGGATAGATGCAGAAATGTTTTGTCCTTACACTTGGGATTTTAGAACTAGGTGTTACAATCTCAGACTGAAGGCAATCCATTTAGGACTGAGATCAGGAGAAATTCCTTTGCTCCACAGGCAGTGAATCTTTGGGTTTGACTGCAGAGAGCTGTGGAAGCTCAACCATTGAATATGTTCAGGAAAGAGATCAATAGATTTCTAATTAAGAAATCTTTTTAATTAATCCCATTGGTATTTTCTAAGTGACTTGTTATCACAACCTTTATAATAGACTTCCTTACTACTGATATTACACTAACCAGTCCATACATCCCAATTTTATCCCCATCCCTCTTTTCTAAAATAGCAGGGTTACATTTTCCATACTCTAAACTGCCAAACTGTTCCAGAATGTATAAACGTTTGGAAGATGACAACGCCCAACACATCAATTGTTTCAATGGCTATCTCCTCTAGTATCCTGGGTTGTACACTATCAGACCCTGGGACTTATTACCTTTCAGTCTCCTAGCTCTGTTTTTTAACTGATAGTAATATCCTTCGATTCCTTCCTCCCAATACACCCTTGCTTCCCTGCATCCAGCTTATTCAGATCACATCTTCCAGATAGTTGTTTAATTTTTTAAGGGGCCTGTATTTGTCTTCACTATTTTCTTTTCACAAACTTAAAGAAGCTCTTATAGCCTTCTTTTATGCTCTTTGCAAGGTCACATTCATTCTCTATTTAGTCATTTCTGTATTCCTTCTTGGTCCTCCTTTGCTGAATTCTAAACTAATCCCAGTTTTTAGGCTTGCTCCCATTTCAAACAGCTTTGTATGGTTCTCTGTAGATCTAAAACTATTCTTAATTCCTTTTCTTAGCGAGAGTTGGGCCACTTTTCTGTTTGTGTTCATTCATCAAAAGGGATGTATAATTGTTGCTGTGTGTTCTTAAGTATTAGCTATTGTCCATCCACTGTCATTGGCTTGAATGTAGTTACCCAGTCTGTCATAACTTACTCCTCAGACCTTTGTAATTTCCTTTATTTAGGTTTAGGTCCATAGTTTTGGATTGGACTACTTCAATGAAGAATTCTATCATGTTACAGTTGATTTTTCCAAAAGATCTCTCACAACAGGGATTATCATTAACCCCTTTTAATTGTACAAAACTAAATCTAGAATAGTCTTTTCCTAGTTGGTCCCTCAAAGTCTACACTATTGTCTTTTACATATTCCACAATATCATCATTAACATGGTTAGCCCAATCTATATTTAGATTAAAGTAACCCATGACTACTGCAGCACCCTTGTTGCATGCACCTCTAATTTCCTGCTTAATACCATCACTTACCTCATGAATTGTTTAGAAGCCTACAGAAAACTCCCATTAATTTTTTCACCCCTCATTGCTTCTCAGTTTCACTCAGACTGATTCCACATTTTGGTTTCCTGCACCAATAACCTTTATCATTATTACACTGATTCCATCTTTCACTAACAATTCTACACCTCCTCATTTTCCTTTTGTTCATGATTAAATATTTTGGGAGGTTCAGTTCCCACTTGCCAGTATCCGCGATCATATCATACCTATTTACAATTATTTGCAATTGCTAATTCATCTACCTGATTTCAAACACTCCATGCATTCTTTTTTAGTGTCTTGAATTTTTGACATTTTTTTTCCACATTTTATGCATGATGGCCCTGTTTGCTGTGGGCCCTTATTTTCCCTGTCTTCCACTTTTACTTTCTACATTTCTATTTTTCATTTCCACCTTTCTTTCCCTCACTCTTGTCTCCCCACTCCACTTTGTGTCCCCTTACCATTATTGATTAAATATTAACTACTAACAAATGTCCCACAAGGATATTGATCCAGGTCCTGCTCAGTTGCACATCTTCCTCATAATCAGTTAGAAAGCCACAAGAATCTAAATCCCTTCCTCTTATACCATTCCTCCAGCCATACTTTGAACCAATCTATTCTGTTATTCCTGATCATCATGATAATGGGAATAATCCTGCTTTGAGGTGCTACTTTTTCATTTATTTCCTAGCTCCTTATATTCTGCTTGCAGGACCACTTCTCTCTTTTTATCTATTTAATTGATATTGACATGAACAACATTCTACATCTAGGTGTTTCTTTATAGATATTTTAATAATTCCTAAGAAACTGAACTAGAAGTTCTCAGGGTTCTGAGAAAGGGTCACTAGACCCGAAACGTTAAGTCCGTTTTTTCCTTCACAGATGCTGCCAGACCTGCTAAGCTTTTCCAGCAACTTTGTTTATGTTCCTGATTTAAAGCATCCACAGTTCTTTCAGTTTTTATTTAGAAGTTCTCAGTGTCTTTCTTTTCAGTATGAAAACATGGCATCTAATTGTCCCAGTATTTCTGTTGGTTAGTCAAATTTGTGAGTGGCCTATTTGTTCTTCTACTTCACTTTTTATCAGCTCTGTCATCCGCCATGACTCAACTAACTTATATACTTGTTTCTTCTTATCCTCTTTCTTGTGATAGTATGCTTCAAAGTGTTTATATGGCAATCAGATATGTCACTTTACTAACCCTTTTAACTACCTTGTGCGGAGCACCAAATTTCACTTTCAGAGGTTCACCTTGCAAAGTCAATGACATCAATACGTTGCCTCCTTCATGAAATGTGCTGGTCAGAGCATGCTTGACTGACCATCCTTTCACTTTTCATTGTGCAACTTTTAAATGCCCTTAAGTTACTTTACATGCTCCCGTAAATCTCTCTAGAAATATGGACAAATAATCCAACATTGATAATTCATCTTTCTCCTTTGACAATGTTTCCTTCATCAAGTTTAACAGATCTCTTATCTCATGATCATAAATCCATTTGAAGGCACTAAATCCATTAAATTCATTTGGGGAAGCCCTGGTAGCAAATATTAAGAAGTCTAATCCTTTATCCTGATACTGTGGGTAAGAATATAAAATGTAGGAACGGACGTCGGCCAATTAACCCATTGAGTTTGCTCTACCATTCAATGAGATCATGGCTGATCCATGACAATATGCTTTAATCATGGTTTTAAGAGTCTGATGGTATCTCTACAAAACTTTCTGTGTTTGAGGATGATATGCAGTTGACTTCCATTGTTTTATACCTACATTTGTGATTATGTCTCGGAGACTTTAAACATAAAAGTGGAACCTTGCATAGATTATATTTCAAATTGTGGTCCATAGTCAGAAAATATGGAGTTAATTTTTCACTGCTACCATTGCAGGAATTGTCCCTCAAGGAATGCTTTCTGGAAATTGAGTTGTCATATCCATCTTTGATAGGGTTCGAGAAGGCAGCTCACTGCCACTTTCTCTGGCAACAAATGCTGGCCAGCCTGTGATACCCATGGCCCACAAGAGAATTTAAAGGAAACTGAATGGTTCTTCAAAAACTGGTGTTGGTGTTAAAGGTGTGGGTTTAAGTGCAGATGCTAAGGTTTACCTACCACCTGACATTATGAATGTTTTACAGATTGTACTATGCCCTGATGAAATCTGGGCCAGTTGAAATGCCTGTTTTTTGATGGATGGATTTTCAGTATTCCTACCTGTCCTGCCATAAGAATTTCATTTGCCACTCACAATACTTTCTCGTGATATTTGGCCTGTACTGCTATCTGATAAGCAACCATTCATTCCTAATCTACTTCATCATCAAAACTGTTGTTGTGGACCAGTCCAAAACCCCTCAACATATATTAAGAAGATAGTCTAGACACTAACTTTTCTTATTTTAAAGGTAAGTGTAAGGCATTGTGTTCTGGATGCAATTCTATTGGTCAAACTACCAGTCTTGAACCAAAACACACTTTATTCATACGCAATATTCATTTATTCGTTAAAATATGGGCAAAATAAAAATGAAATAAAGGAATTGGTTTAATTGTAACTCTATCGAAATGCTTAACAAAATAACCTAAACATTAACTATTACTAATTAACTGTTCCAACATAGTAACATCCCACAAACACACGTTTGGAAAAGGCAAATTTAGTAAAATAGATTGTCTCACGTGCAATTCTAAGAGCATGAAGAGAACTCCAACTTTTAGCTGCAACAGAGTGAGGAATAAGAACTTCCATGTCCAGTTTCAAGAATACAGCAACTGCTACTCAAAGCTAAACTAAAATTCTGGTCCTGTGGGAGCTTGACCTAACCCATTCAGGCAATTTCTGTTGTTCCAACTCTTAAAAAAACACCCAAAGCCTCACAAGCTGTTAGTTTTATTGGCTTTGGAGCAGACCACTCTGACCTCTGTCTCAACCTCCCATCATGAAAAAAAGGACAAAATACAATTCTTAAAGCCATAGCATCATCACATTGTTCTTAACGTTATAGTACTCTGGAACTCCTTCAACCTCAGCTTCCCTGGCACATTTAAAAGCATTTTAATGTTTCCAGCATTACAATGGAAACACTTAGGCTTTTGATTTTCATCTCCATCCTGTGCACCTTCCTTTCTCATCTCAGGGGGAGATTTTGGGGCATTTCTAGCTTCCATTTTTGTACATTAGCTAGTTGCCTTGCTTTCAGTCTCCCACCCTCTATCTGTGTTCGATTTATGGGGGTGATAGATAAATGATTTAGTGGGATTAGTTCATAACATTCAGCCACTGCTACTGCTTGTCTAGCAGTTTCGGCATGGGTTCTTATTACAAAAGGTAATGTGTTTTTAAATTCTTCCAAGGCAATGATCTGTCTGAGAACCTCATATGTCACTTCAAGTCCAAGTACTTTCTAATTACCTATCAAAATTACTTTGCTTAATATTTTCAAATTCCATGTAGGTTGCCCAGGCTGATCTCTTAAATTTCAAAACCTTTGCCTCTATACTTCAGGAACTAGCTAATATGCATGCAGTTTTACATTTTTACAGTTTCATAATCCCCAGAAACCACCA
This sequence comes from Rhincodon typus, assembly GCF_021869965.1. Taxonomy (NCBI): domain Eukaryota; kingdom Metazoa; phylum Chordata; class Chondrichthyes; order Orectolobiformes; family Rhincodontidae; genus Rhincodon; species Rhincodon typus. The sequence continues at coordinate 85,686,004 of NC_063334.1, forward strand.
CTGACAGTGAAGTACACATTTCTTGTGCTCTGCCTGTCAACTTGTTCTGTGAAGGCAATGTCCAGTTTTCCTTTGGCCAATTCATTTGTCTCACTATTTTCTCAAATGGCATGAACAATGTCTACAAGTCTTTTCCCTAAAATTTAATTAGGCCTGTACAACCTTAAACATTTTCTTACTGGACTTTAGATTATGATCAGGATTTTCTCTATTACAGCCTTCATTAACATCTGATGAAACCTTTCGAAACTTTTCTTTCTCTTTTGCATCACTAGTCCCAACTTTAATATTCTCAGTTTCATGACTCTTCGTTAAACTAGTCTGTTAAGATCCATTTCCATTCCCTGGTTTCTAATTTAGCACTCAATCTCCAGCTTTCTTTTTTTTTATTATAAGCCGCTTTAACTACAACTCAATATTAACTGATTCTGAAATCTTACTACTTGGAGTAGCTGGTCTCTCTTGTATTTCCACTTTATTTTAATTTACTTGTGGGATTTTAGCATTGCTGGCTGGTCCAGCATTTACTGCTCATCCCCAGTTGGCCTTGAGAAGTTGTTGGTGAGCTGCCTTCTTGAACCACTGCAGTCCATTTGGTGTAGATAGACCCTCAGTTCTATTGGTGAGTTCCAGGATCTTGACCCAGTGACACTGAAGGAACAACAATATATTTCTTAGTCAGAATGGTAAGTGGCTTGAATTGGGAACTTAAAGTGGTGGTATTCCCGTGTATTTGCTACCGTCATCCTTCCAATTGGTCGTGGTTGTGTATTTGAAAGATGCTGTGGAGCCTTTGTAGATTTCTATAGCACATCTTGTAGCTGGTACACACATTTCCTGATGAGTTGTGGAGGGAATGAATGTTGGTAGATGTGGTGCTAACCAAACAGCCTGCTTTGTCCTGGACAGTGTCAAGCTTCTTGAGTGTTGGTAGCACTGTACTTATCAAGGCAAATGGGCAGTATACCATCACTCCCCTGACTTATGCCTTGTAGATATTGGACAAGGTCTAGGGAGTCCAGAGGTAAGCTACTCATTGGATTCGGAGCCTCTGACCTGCTCTTGTAGTTACCATTTATATGGTTAGTCCAGTATAGTCGCCTGTCAATGGTAACACCCAGGATATTGATTATGGGGGATTCAGTTATGGCATTGGCATTGAACAGTAAGGGATGATCGTTAGAATCTCTCTTTTGGGGACAGTCATTGCCTGGCACTTGAGTGGCACACATATTATTTGCCACTTATCAGCACAAGTTTAAGGAACTTGAGGAACTTCTGCAGTGATATCCAGGAGTTTAGATGATCAGCCTCCAAAAACCACAGTCGTCTTTCTATGTGACAGGTATGATTTGAACCAGTGGAGAGTTTCCCCTTGATTCCCATTGAATCCAGTTTGCCAATGATCCATGATGATATACTTGGTCAAGTGCAGCATAGTTGCCAAGGACAGTCACTCTCACCTCATCCCTGAAATTCATCTTTTTTGTCCATGTTTGAACCAAAGCTTAATGAGGTCAGGGGCTGAGTAGCCCTAGCAAAACCCAAACAGTGATCAGGACATTGCTAAACAAGTGCTGCTTGATAGCACAGTTGATGGTACTTTCCATCACTTTACTGATGATTAAGGCTAGATTGATGAGGTGGGTTGTGCTGCTTTTCTATGTTTATGACATACCAGAGCAACTTTTCAGATTGATGGGTAGATGTTTCTGTTGTAGTGTATTGAGACGGCTTGGCTAGGTGTGCAGAAATTTTGGAGCCGTCTTCAGTACTTTTGCTAGGATGTTGGCAGGGCACCTAGACTTTGCAGTATCCATCGCCTCCATTTCTTGATTTCACATGGAGTTAATGAAATTGACTGGTGACTGACATCTGGACATGGCTGAGATGGATCATCCATGCAGCACTCGGGCTGAAGATTACAGCAAATGCTTCAGCTTTATCTTGTGTGCTGATGTGCTGAGCTGAGCTACCCCGGCCCCTGTCATTGAGGACAGGGATTATTGTGCATAATGATGCTATCTTTCATTCACTCGTTGAGAATTTGTCCTTTCCTTAAAGATGTTTTGTCCCTCTTTCAACGAGAAATTTTCAGAGAAAAGAGCGTGGTAGATAACTAGCTGTTACTGGCAACTTTCTGGCAACTCCAAACAAGTGGGAGAGATTTTTTTGATGCTTTCTCTTGGCAGGTTATGTGGTTCTCTGCTCCACATAAGCCATTGTCACCTGGCCAGGCGATAATCAGAACAACAATTTGTTGTCAAGGAGTTTTCCTTTGGTTCAGAACCCATTGGCTGTGTGATGTCAGCTTTTTGCTTTCACTGTTCCGGGGCAAAGCAACATTGTATGCAACTCAAGAACAGAAACAAAGTTGCTGGAAAAGCTCAGCAGGTCTGGCAGCATCTGTGAAGGAGAAAACAGAGTTAACGTTTCGGGTCCAGTGACCCTTCCTCAGAACATGCAACTCACTTTGCTCAAATTGCAGCCATCCCTTTACACAATATCCTTCGTTTAGAGCAGTATCTTTCTTTTTTAGTCCTTTGCCTCCCCGCAAGCCTGTAAAAGACTTTAGATTTAACACTTCAGTAACGTGCTAAATTCCTGGTAAGCAGTCCTAAATTTTACACAGGATTAACCATTACAATTCAAAACTCTTGCCTCCCCTTTCCCCAGTCCAGTCTTACCACTCAACACCATATCATAATAAAGCTCCAGCATACTTTATTATCACAATAAAATCTATCGTTAACATCATAATTACTGCAAATTCCAAATTATACTGAGATTCCTATTTTTTCATGTCCACACATATAGTCAAACATTTTACTCTGACTCATGAGCTAGATTTAGCATAACAGTGATGTAGTTACACCTGAAGTTTAATTCTGCTCAATTCCCAGGCACTCAGAAACATATTTGTTATGATGACTTCTTTGAGCAATGCAAAAAGGCATACATAAATTAGATGCAAATATTGCTGATATAATTCTGCATTACGGATGTTGCCTTATTGAGAGTTTACACCATAAGGAATGTTCACATGTAACACCTGGCAAATGTGATCATCTTTCTAAGGCACTCCCTGTGACTTTCGGCAGGTGATAGCTTCTGCTTTTAACATAACAAATTAAGTCATGAACAATGAGGCATGCAGATCCTAGGAGGTTTCATCAAGTCCCCAGTTGATTTGACCTATAGTTCACCATTATGATTAGATTATCTTTAACACATTTTGTTTTGCCTTTTGTAAATAAAGTTAGTTAAAAAAGAAACAACTAAACGAATAAGAAAATGGGATTTTGGATTCTAGCAGCCAGACCATGAGGCACATAAATGAAATAATTGAAATACAAATTGATTTTGAGATGAAAGAATAGCATTTATTAGTGCATGAAAGTCATCATATCATCAACGGTTTTTTGAAAAGGGAGTGATTCATTATGGATGAAAGTGTAATTTGCAGAGAGTTTGAATATTTGCTTGGTGATATGTTACAACAACTAAAGCATAATTGGTAGCATCTTGATTCTGCCAGTTTCGGCATTGTGTCTCACGTCCCAAATTTTCCAACTTGATGCACCATTAACAAACATTAATGTTAGTAGCTATTATTTTGAATATGACTATGCAATTTCATGGGAGGATTTGAAACTGCTAAAGAAATTAACGTGTTTATTTGAAGGTGAATTCAAATTAATCTTCCTATCCACACAGCTATTGCATTTCAGCCCATGTGTTTGAGATCAAATGAAGCAAGGCTTAAAAGCAATATAATTTTTAGCATTAGAAAATTGGTTTTATGTGAAAATTCTCATTAAGTTTCTAATAAAATTAATAACTTTGCATACATTAATCTTGATTTTGAATCTTGTAGTGAAAATAATTAAAGTAAATTTGTTTTATTTCAATGCTTGAATTTAAAGGAATGTCAAAATCTGTTTTTGCCAAATTAGATTCATGGTTCAATTTTATAAATTGCTACAATGATATAACTCAGGCTACAAGTACACGATGTAATGGGCTACAAAGTGAAGTTGAGTAGAATCGCTGACAACAATTCATCCCTCCCTGATGAGTTTAATGTATTTGATGCTCCTTTTGAACAAAAGGTCATTGAAATGATATCACCTGCTCCAACAGCCTTAGGTGCACCCCTACCACAGTCACCACCGCAGACATCAGATCGGTCTTATGGAAGGGGAACCCACAAAAAGTGACTGGCCCGGATGGAGTCCCTGGCTGTGCACTCAGATCCCACATGGACGAGCTGGCAGGAGTATTGGCAGACATCGTTAACCTCTTCTTACTCTGATCTGAAGTTCCCACCTGCTTCAAGAAGACCACTATCATCCCGGTGCCAAAGAATAATAAGGCAATGTGTCTTAATAACTACCGGCTAGTGGCTCTAACATCTATCATTATCAAGTGCTTTGAGAGGTTAGTAATGGTGCACATCAACTCCAGCCTCCCAGATTGCCTTGATCCACCACAATTCACCTACCATCACAATAGGTCCACAATAGAGAGATGCCATCTGCCTGCCCCTACACTCATCCCTGGATGACAAGGGCACCTACATAACATAGACTCCTATTAAGTGACTTTAGCTCCACCTTCAACATCATAATTCCAACAAAACTCATCTCCAAACTCCGAGACCTAGGACTCTGCTCCCACCTCTGCAACTGGATCCTTGACTTCCTGTCCCACAGATTGCAATCAGTAAGGATAGGCGACTACATTTCCTCCACAATAATCCTCAACACCAGTGCCCCGCAAGGCTGCTTACTCAGCCCCATACTATATTCCTTATACACTCAGGACTGTGTGGCCAAATTCGGTTCTAACTCTATTTACAAGTTTGCTGATGACACCACCGTAGTGGGTCGGATCTCAAATAACAGGACAGAATACTGGAAAGACATAGACAGCTTAGTGGCAAGGCAACAATCTCTCCTTCAATGTCAGCAAAATGAAGGATCTAGTCTAGAACTTCAGGAAGCAGAGTAGAGGACATGCCCCTATCTGTATCAATGGTGCTGAGGTGGAGGTGAACGAGAGCTTCAAGTTTCTAAGAGTAAATATCGCCAACGATCTACCCTGTTCCATCCACTTCAATGCTACAGTCAAGAAAGCACACCAATGCCTCACTTCCTCAGAAGGCAAGGGAAATTTGACATGTCCACAAGGATTCTTACCAATTTTTATAGATGCACCATAGAAAGCATCCTATCTGGATGTGTCACAGCTTTGTATGGCAACTGCTCTGCCCAACATCGCAAGAAATTACAGAGTTGTGAACACAGCCCAGTCCATCACGAAAGCCAGCCTTCCATCCATTGACTCTGTCTATGCTGCCTTGAAAAGCAGCCAACATTATCAAAAACCCTCCCACCCTAGTTATACTCTCTTCCACACTCTTCCATCGGGCAGAAGATACAAAAGTCTGAAAATATGTACCAACAAATTTCAGAACAGCTTCTTCCCTGCTGTTATCAGACTTATGAACAGACTTCTCATATGTTAGAGTTGATCTTTTCTTGCACCTTCTCTGTAGCAGTAACATTATATTCTGCATTCTGTTCTATTACCCTGATGCACTTATGTAAGGTATGATTTGTTTGATTAGTATGAAAAATAATACTCCTCACTATATCTCAGTATGTGATAATAATAAATCAAATCAAGTTAAATCACGTGTTGCAATAATATAAATGAATACAATCATTGGTTAGATTTTAACACAGTATTTATCATTGGTTACAAGCTTGCTTTAGAAAATAAAGCTAAATTAAGTTTTTCTTTTAAGTACTTCTTTCCCAGTTTCTCCTAAATTTTTTTGCTGGGACTTAATATTTTGTTAAACTCAATGCCTGTATGGTCTGAACCATCAAATCTTTTATGACCACCTTGTGCCCTTCCACTTGCACTCCCATAAGAAAAGCAATACATAACCTTAGCAGGAGTTTACAGATATTCGATTATCTTCTTCTGTCTGTAAATAACGTTGATTTACTACAAACACTGCCACTTAGTGGTTCAATTAAGAAGAACAACATGAACTGGAAACAATAATAAATGGTTTCAAGTGACAGATAGCTTAGGGACTAGAATTTCAATTATTGGATTAAAAGCCAGCAGTGTATTGACCAGTTAGTAGTTACTATTTAGATATTCATAGATTTTTTCCTAGAATAATAACAGAGCATATGTTTCTTTACAATCAGATTTTTTTTCCTTTAATATCTATTCTGAATGATTGAATCGTGTATTTGACAGCCTGTGGCGTCAGCTGCAATAATTGTATATTGCAACAGACAATTAATTAATGTACAGTTATGTAATGATATATATATATAAAACTTCTGAATATACTTTCTTGAATGCAAAGGCCAACATGTCCTGTGCATGATATTATTTATCCTCAGTGATTTGTTATGACATGAACGTATTTTTGACAACAAACTCAATTTCATTTGCGCAATGGAATTAACTGGAGGAAACCATATGACAATTTTTTTCATATATTCTGTATCTCCCTCCACCTCTCTTTCTGTCATACTGTATTGTGTCAATGTGGTTATCCTAAACTGTCAAACTGGTGAATACCACAGATCTGTTTATAGAGAAAACTACTTTGTTTCCTTAATAAAAACCAAAAGAACTGCGGATGCTATAAATCAGGAACAAAAACAAAGTTGCTGGAAAAGCTCAGCAGATCTGGCAGCATCTGTGAAGGAAAAAACAGAGTTAACGTTTCAGGTCTGGTGATGCTTCCTCAGGTTAATTTGTTTCCTTAACTTCTTCCCTTCAAACACACAATGAATAGTGGTTGTGAGTGCATTTGTTTTAGTTTTTTTCTCTAAATTCAGTGTTTTATATTAATCTTTAGAGCCTGATGAGAGAAATCAGCTAAAAAACTTGGCCACTTAGTTGCAGAGCTTAGTTTTTCTGGATAAGTAGTTTTTAACAGTTTTACATCATTGATTGCTGACCTGAAATGCACAATCAAACTGTAGTGACCATTTATTCTAAGTTAGGTCCTATTGGACCAACCTCTAAGTAGATATGAGAATAGGTTCCATAAATTCTTTTTGGGCCAGTTCTGAGACATGCGGTTTACCTCATAGTATATGTCAGTAAGGCAGATTGGGAGGCAAACAAAGAGCTTAAATTGACAGTATTTGTCAAGTCAAAAAAGACTTGAGGCTACCATTGGCCCAAACAATGAAGTAATAGTGTTTGCTACTATCCTTCAAGAATGTTGTTTGTAAAAACCTAGCTTTCTATGTGTTTTGGACTTTAGCTATCCCAGCAAGCATTTTATTAGCATCAGCTATTGCAGATCTCAGATGTATAGCAAACAATAATGTCATTAAAAAGACAATGCAGTCGTACAGAATTCAAGATAGGTTTACCACTTATACTATTATAGTGAAACAAAGTTTGAGACATATGAATGTATAGAAGCTGAAATATTTCAAAGAAATGGAAAAGCATTTTCCAAATTTATGGTATTTTTAACTAGAAAGGAGAAATTTGACACCCCACAAGTATAAAAGTAGTTTTTCTTCTTGTAGCTAAAGAAGTTGTTCACAACTAATTACCATTTAGCATGCTTTTAAAAGAAAAGTTTCATCTCAGTCAACAATGTATAATTTTCACTCGGACTTTAATTTGGTAGACTAATAATGTAAACATTGGAAGTCAAAAAAGTAGTATATATCTTATTTTAATTCTTTTCTACAACACTCAGTACCTCCTTATGTAACCCTACGGATGGGTTTTGCTTACCTAAGAGTATCAATCAGATAACTGCTGCATTTGAGATAAGTGACATTGGAGGCAACGGCTAGTCTCCTAACATAAAGTGAAACTTTGGTTGGTACAGAATTGCTAATAATCCCGATTTACTATCCTGAATCAGCTTGAAGTAGCTTAGATAATTGTTGCACAAGAGGAAATTTTTTTAAATTTCAAAAATATGCCTCATTCATAAAATACCTTTACATACATACGTTGTCCCTAAAGCAGTTCGGTTCTTTACGGTAGCATATGAAGAAACAAACATCAGGGTTTGACTCTACCCGGCAAACAAACCAAAGGTATTTCTTACTTGTGCAAGACTATATTTATGTATTTTTGGGGCCTTGGGAGGGTGTGATAACTGAACAGGCCCCCATTTAACTTTGGCAGAAAGACCTTAGACGGTGATCTTTCCCCACCTCATCTTGTTGGCAGCTGCGCCAATCTTTATTGCGTCCCTCAGCATGTTGTCCTGGACCTTGGAATGTGCCAGTCTGCAACACTTGGTCAAGGTCAATTCCTTGCTCTAGTTTCAGGCAAATTGGTTAAGATCTAAATTTGCTAAGCTACAGCAGTTAGCAGAATGTATAGCCAGCATATCAATTTAATATCTGCAGGAAAGTTAGTTCAAGAGTGTTCAATTTATCAAGTGCAGTTGCTTGCTGCAGTTTTCCAAGTTGCACTAAGAATACGAGTCACAATAATTGATTTCATTATTCATCAGTTCTACGCAAATTGTCATTTTGAACTTCCTTTTCCTGATAGCAAAATAAATTCATGTTGATTTGCATGTCTTCCATTGTCAGTTCTGTTTACTGAGTTTCTTTTGCTGTTTGTAAAATTATATTATGAGCATGAATCCCAGATTGAACAGTAGCACTTGTCTTATATCTGGGAAGGCTACATTTCACATAACAACGATAGTTAAATTCCTGGCAAAGCTTTAAGAATAACCACGTCGACACAAATACATGAAAATATGTTCACATGTATTGAGGCCTATCCATGCATTCAAGATTAAGGAGGAGTCAAAGCAGCTATTTTATGCAGCCCTATCACCCAGCCACACAAAAATTACACCCTACTCACTACAGTACAATCTGCCAATCCTCAGAACAACATGATATTGTGATACATGAAACTGTGGTATGCAATGGAGTTTATTAGAGATAATGCAGTCAGAT
>NC_063334.1:85695496-85698340 GCF_021869965.1 Rhincodon typus
AATATTGCTTTCAATTATATGAGATAAAGTCTGCCCCTGCTGTGGATTGGCTAAATAAACCCTTTACAATTCTTACCACAAATGCTACATCTGTTTCTCACAGATGGTGAATAGGAAGCTTGCAACTTTCTGCTGACCTTCATGCAAAATAGCTGAAGAGGTGCTTTCCATTGGCTTGTTGAGCTGTTGCTGAGTGATTTGTAATCCAATACTAAAGGCCTGGATTGGTTCATTTGTAGAAGAGCTTGTTACCAAGTAAAAACATGCTACAAAAGAGCTAAACATAATTCATCCTATGACAGGAGAAGCAGTGCTCACAATACAAAAAGGCATTCTTGCGCCAGCTGTGTTTTAACTTTTAACATGCAACTATTTGAACCTTTTCAAAAGTCAATGGTTAGGCTGGATTGAGGCAAATGATTTTCAAAAAGGAATGCACAACAGAGGCAGCATTTTACAATCACAACATGCATATCTGTAGAACTGGTACAATTTCAAAGCCTCTTCACAATCTTTTGGAGCTTTTTGCATTTCTAAAGGTAATTATTCTGTTGAATTTAAGGCATAATGCTAATGTTGCAAATTATTTAAATCATTCTTACATATCAGTTCAAGAATCCCAAACAGGATTCCTAACTTGTGAAATTAATTGCTGAGCAAATTCGGGAATTGTAGCTCATAAATGCATTCAAAAGGTAACTCAGGGCACCGACTTTGAACATGAAAGGAAGTAACTGCCTCTCTTTATACTGACATAAGATATAGGAGCAGAAGTTGGCCAATTGGCCCATCAAGTCTCCACTACCATTCAATGAGATCATTACTGATGTGATAATTTTCAATTTGGCAGCTATTTAGTAACCGTCCCCTTTCTCGCTCACAATTACAATCTCCCAAATAGATGCACTGCTCTTGGTTTCTGTTATTAATAAGTGAGAAGAAGGATATCATCCTGGAAGTGTTACTATCCAATGCTTCACAGCAATGTGGAAAGTTCTCTCTAGGATTGAACAGTCTGTTAAAAAAGGGTTCTATACTCTGCATTGGATTTTGAGGTGGGCATATTTTTATGTCTGTTTCACCTTGGACTTCATCAAAACACTTGTCAATTCCACAGCCAAGCATGTTTTCAAAACTGAAAGAAAGCTAAAAGGAAAAGAGAAAAATAGGTGTTTGCTGATAGGAGAGGCAAATACACCAATGCCTTTTGTTCGTTCCTTGCATGCAATGTACCAGACATGGATTACTGCTTTTAATCCTTTGAATTTTTTAGTGAAAGTATAATGAGGATATGATTTCTAAATAGAACTAGCACAAAATGGTTTAATAGTTTCGGCACTTTACAGGGCTTGTTAGAAACAATGCTTGTTATTATTGGTGGCAGTATCATTGGTGAGTAGGACAGCACAGGGCTTAGACCATACGACCCTAAGAAATAGGAGCAGGAGTAGGCCAGTCGGTGTCTTGAGCCTGCTGTGCCATTCAGTAGGATCACAGCTAATCTGACATTCCTCACATCCACTTTCTTGCCCTTTCCCATAAACATCAATTCCACTACTTGTCTACAATGTATCTATCTATCTCAGCCTTAGGTACACACATGGAGTCTGGTTCCCACAGCTCTCTATAGTAAGGAGTGCTAAAGAGTCACAACCTTCCAAGAGAAGAAACACCTCCTCATCTCAGTCTCAAACTGGCACTCCTTTATTCTGAGAGTATGCCCTCCGATACGCTCCATGAGGGGAAGCTCCGAAGAGCATTTTCCCTGTCAAGCCCCCCTTAAGAATCCGACTGTTGTGACACCAACACTAGGTAATTTTCCTGGTGTTAAAGGCCAGTCTCTTGATGGAATTTCCAACTACACAAAGAATCTTGTCACATGGTTTGGGAGAAATGTTTGCTGGCTGAGCCTGGAGTCTGCTGTTGCAGGAAAGGACTAGGTATCACCTGACCAGAAAAACACATCCTCCAGCTTCCTGGAATTCCATGTAACGTATCAGGAAGTGAAAGTTAACTGATCTTGCACTCTGGATTTTTAAACAGTGCTGCCCATTTTAGCAACAATGGGTACTTGTGTTTACAGATTTTCCACAGAGGTTCTCTCAATGTTCCACTGTAACAAGGACCTTTCTGAAGAAGGGTCCCGACTCGAAACGTCAGCTTTCCTGCTCCTCTGGTGCTGCCTGGCCTGCTGTGTTCCTCCACTCCACACTGTGTCATCTCTGACTCCAGCATCAGCAGTTCTTACTATCTAACAGACTGGTTTCGTAAGCAAAGGGTTCCCCAAGTGAGGGTCTGGACTCCTAGCAGACTCACAAACTGAGATTGGGAGTTTTGAGCTTTGAGGCAACAGTGATCACTGTGGAACTTTGATCAAGTTATAATAATTGTACTCCTGCTGTAATGGGCCCCTTCTCACAGACCCCAAACCCCATTCTCTCAGTTCTCACTGAGGGTCTTGTGACAATTTTCACCCCTCAAACTTTGATCACAGTGGGAGAAAGTTTGGGAAACACCGCATATAGGATTCCGGTGCTCCTTGACACAGTTATGTCAGGAGATTGGAAGGTTCTCTGGCTGCTAAGTCTTTTACTTATAACAACTATGACAACTATCTGAAAAGTATTTCATTCATTTCAAGGTGCTTTGGGATGTATTGAGGTCTTTGAAAGACACTGTAAAAGCACTTGGCTTTCTTTCTTGAGCCACAACCTTCTAACTCATTGGCAAAATGACACCTACTAAATCATGACACACAACTGAGATTAGCAAATCCAGCACTTACTACAAAATTAATAAAAACTGAAAGAACTGCAGGTGTTGTGAATCAAGAACAAAAACAAA
>NC_063334.1:85713340-85730326 GCF_021869965.1 Rhincodon typus
AGCTGGAGGAACACAGCAGGCCAGGCAGCATCAGAGGAGCAGGAAAGGTGATGTTTCGGGTCAGAAGGATCCCGACCCAAATCGTCAACTTTCCTGCTCCTCTGATGCTGCCTGGCCTGCTGTGTTTCTCCAGCTCCACACTGTATTGCCTACTTACTTTGCAATGCATTTTAGTGGATTTCTTTTCCATCATGTAAGATCACAACACTTATAACAGCACAATACAGTTTTAATATAATAAAATTTCCCAGGTAGTCTACAGGAGTATTAAAACAAAATTTGGCAGCAAGTCACAAAGGAGACAACAAGGTAAATGAGATAACACAGTGTGGAGCAGGCCAGGCAGCATCAAAGGAGCAGGAAAGCTGATGTTTCGGGTCGGGACCCTTCTTCAGAAATGGGGGAGGGGTAGGGGGCTCTGAAACAAATAGAGGGGGGTGTTGAGCTGGGGAAGGGTAAATGAGCAACAGCGTTGACAATGAGGTAGGGTGCAAGATGCATCTTAAAGGAGGGAGAGAGAGAAATTTATAAAGGGAATTCCAGAGCTTAGGGCTCCAGTAGCTGAAGTAATGGCCACCAGTGATAGAACTGTTAAAATCAGGGATGCTGAAGAAGCCAGGTTTAGAACAACATTTAGTGTAAGGCTGAAGGAAATGACAGAGGTGGAGGAAGGATGATGCCTTGGAGGAATATGAAAAATCGGACGAGATTGTAAAATTATGATGTAACTTAATTAGGAGCCAATGTAGCCGGGTGTTATGACTATACCAATCTGATATTGTAGTATTTTTTAAGAAAAACTTGTTGAAAGGACATTTTCTGCTTTCAAAGCTGTATGCTGGAAATGAAGTTGAAAAGCCTTCTCAAAATGGAGGCTATAACAGATCAAGTCTGTTACTTTGGTCTATTTCAAAGCCTTGTGAACTGTGTTATCGCAGCTTCCAATAACAAAAGGGAGATATATAGAATTCACCCGGCCCTGGGCAATACAACGGATCCTTCTGAGGTACAAATAATTTGTCCCGCCTCAACTGATATCAGAGTAGGACCCATTCAAGTTGACGGCCTCAGCTAAAGGACAACAGTTGAGTTAGCCCAGACCTGGGCTAATCATCCCTCACAGTTGGAAAGATGACATACAGTCTAGGACAGACACCCAGTGATTGATATTCATTGATTCACTTCCCACAGATCCATATACTTGAGAATTTGACTCCAGATCCTATACCTTTATCCCCCAGTGTCTCATCTGGTCTGCCTTGGTGAACCGATTGTGCTCTTTTGTGGTATATAAGAAATATATCCATGGTTTTTGTTATCCATGGCAAGTCTGTGCCACCATTCTTCATGCATAATAAGGACTGACTGTATGTAAAAAGTGAGTTTACAGACATCCTGGGTGGCAGAACTCCAAGAAGTGGACTTCATGAAACACCCTTGGAGGTGTGTTTGAACTGAGGCAGGAGAAATAGAAAAGTACATAGAAACCAAATACTGTGCTGTTGAAGGAAAGTCAGGGATTGTAAAAGTGCCAATACAACAGAACTAGGCAAGAACAAAGAACTTTCTTTGCCACTACTAGGTCCACGTATAAAACTATTCAACTGTAGAAGTCATCAAAGCTGCTGGATTTGACTTCAAGTGTGTAATAATTCACTTCAGCAAGATGAAGCTCAAGCAATCGGCCCTAATAGCATACCATTGACACTTACTTGGACTTTCTCCTTCAATGTATTTTTTGACTTGTCTATAATTGTTTTGATCTTGGCATCAATAACCTTTAGTAAATTGTTTTATCTCTTCATTCTTAAACAACAATGGTTTGTAATAAACTAACCCTTAATCTGCTTAAATAGAAACTGATTTATGTTAGTTTGAAGCATACAAATTAAAAGAGGCTAAACAAGCTATTTTAACTCACAGGGGACCCGGGTTTAAATCCTGCCACGGAAGATGGTGGAATTTCAATTCAATAAAAATCTGGGATTAAGAATCTAATGATGACCATGAATCTATTGTCAATTGTTGAGAAAAACCCATCTTGTTCACTGCTGTCCTTTTATGGAAGGAAACTGCTATCCTTATCTGATCTGGCCTAATGGGGACTCCATTCCCACGGCAATGCAGGTGACATTTAAATTGTCTTCTGGGCAATTTGAGATGGGAATAAATGCTGGTCCACCAGCAATGCTCTCATCCTTTGAATGAATAAAAAAAGGTTCACTGACTACACTGGGGGTATGCATGCTGGTCTTGGCACAAGAGATGGTGGAGAAAGGACAATGCGAATTAGGATATAGAATCCCTACAGGGTGGAAGCTGGCCATATGGCCCATCAAGTCCATACTGACCCTCCGAAGACACACACACACAATCCCTGCAACCACAAAATTTTCCATGGCTAATCTGCTCCTAGCCTGCAAATCCCTGGACACTATGTGCAATTTAGCAAGGCCAATCCACTTAATCTGTTCAGCTTTAGACTGTGGGGAGAAATCAGAGCACCCGGAGGAAACTCACACAGATACAAGGAGAATGTGCAAACTCCACACAGACAGTCACCCAAGACTGGAACTGAACCCCGGTCCCTGGTGCTGTGAGGCAGCAGTGTGAACCATCAAGCCACTGTGCCACCCATCAGCAGTTTTGGATGATCTCAGGCTTCTAGAGGGTAGAGTGTGAGAAGCTGGTCAGGTGGTCAAGTTTACAGTAAACAAAGATGTGTATTAGGGTTTCAGTAGTAGACAAATTGGGCAAGAATGGTGTCATGTTATTTTTCATTGGTGGTGGATATCGGTGTTCTTACTGATGTATGGGAAGTGGTCAGGTGACTACAATATCACCTGGCTGAACAGTATATGCAGGGGAATTAGAGATGGATAGTGTGATTAGTGGTGTTTAAAAAGTCTGCATTTGTGTCAAGAAGGACATTTGGAGCAATTTAAAGAAAGAGAAAGAGAGAGAGAGAAAGAGAGCTAGAGAAGTTTAGAAAGGAAATTTCAGAACTTAATGAATGGTGGAGCAGTAGGAATCTTGCCTGTAAATGATGGACTATTAGGTGGTTGCAAGTGATATAGGTCGAGGGAAATACATACCTTGGAGAGTAATCAGTGATGATGATTACCTTAAGGCAAGCCAGCAGTTTAACCGGGACTTGAGTGCCTTTATTTACTTATGCAGAAAACCTGATGGCTGCTTGACTCAAACAATTGTAAAGCGTGTTTCTAGATTGTTCTTACCCAATATGGCAGTTGTCAAATTTTCAGTAAGAAATGCCTAGACACTTCTTTCTCACCATTTCTGAGACTTGGGGTGTAATGTCGGACCATGAAACTGAGGTGAATCATTTTGTGAGAAAGATCAGGACACGTAGGAGATCAGGTCATTTAATCATTTCAAACAATATTTTGCATTGATCTTCACAGTGGAATACACTATAAACACCCAAATATATCAGATAAACAAAGTGGGAATGGGAAAAATAGTCTCTGTCATTAGGGAAGAATATACCTGACAAACAAATGGGACTGAAAACAGGTAAATTACTAAAATCTGATGGCCTGCATCCAAGGGTTTTAAAGGAAGTAGCTCAGAGATAGTGAAGGCATTGCTTGAAACATTCCATAACTCTCTGGATTCTATAAGGGTTTAAGCAGTTGACCAACTGTTAATGTGATACCGCTGTTCAAGAAGGGATGGAGACTGAATGCACAAAACTATAGGCCAGTTAGTCTAGCATTTGTTGTTGGGAAAATGCTAGAGACCATTATTAAGGAAGAAATAGCAGGACATTTAGGAAACTAATACAATCAGACAGATTGTACGTGATTTTGTGAAGGGGCAATTATGTTTGAAGAATTTGTCAGAGTTCTTTGAGGGTATAGCAAGCAGAGTTGATGAAGGGAAGCCAGTAGGTGTGGTGTTCTTAGATTTCCACAAGGTATTTAGTAAGATGCTACGTAAAGGGTTACTGCACAGTGATGAGGACAGTGATGGACAGCAATCCCACCATAGTCAAAGGCCTGGTGGGGATCTCTTTAAATAAGTCCAAATGTTGCCTAAGTCCGAAAAGAAGGACTTGGAAGCCTTTTTTCATTTCATTTGAGAAAGTGGCTAAACAGATGAAGTGGCTGATGACCACATTAGCATTGCTAATCCAAACAAAGTTGGTATGTAGAGGTAGTGAGGTACTTGAATCACTATCAGAGGAGGTATCTGGGGAGAATGATGAGGTGAAAAGAGTCATCTTAAATACATATGAGCTTGTACCAGAAGCCTACAGACAATGTTTTAGGAATCTAAGGAGGGAACCTGGTCAAGCATACATTGAGTTTGAAAGGGTCAAACAAAGTAACTTTGACAGGCAGATAAAGACATTGTAAACAGATCAAACATACGACAGTCTTAAAGAGATGGTGATTTTGGAGGAAGTCACCAAAAGCTGCAAGAGCTTGTGTTCTCCCCTTACTGCTGGGCTCGTGTTTTCCTTTCAGTTTGCCTCTGCCAAGGGCGTTTATAGGATGCTGCTAAATTAGAACAGTTAATGAGTATAATTTGAATAATAAATTATTATAGGCACTTTTGCTTAAAGTGTGTCTTGCTTAAAGCCTAGTAGTTTGACTAATGGAAACGCCTTAAACTCGCCTTTAAATAAGAGAAAGTTAGGGTCTAGGTTATCTCCTTGGCATATTTGGAAGGGTTTGGTCTGGTCCATTAAGAATAAACTGGAGCTCACAGTATCATAATAATTTATTAGATTAGATTGGGGATGAGTAACACACAGAATACAGACAGTTGGGATTAATGGGCCTTTTTCAGGTTGTGAAGATGTAACTAGTGGAGTGCTACAGTCTTGGAGCCTCATTTTTTTACTATCTATATTAATAACTAGGAGAAGGGGACAGAGTTGAATACATTCAAATTTGCAGATAATACAAAAACAGCTGTGAGGGCATATTGTGATGAGGACATAAGGTATCTGCAAGCGGGTATAGATAGGTTGAGTGAATAGAAACAAAAATACAGTTTAATATAGGAATATGTGAGGTCATGCACTTTGGCAGGAAGAATCAAAAGGCAGACTATTACTTAAATGGAAACACTATCCAGAAATGTGCAGCACATTGGGATTTAGGTGTTCCTGTGCATGAAACTTCCTGTGCAAGAAGTTAATATGCAGGTAGAACAAGTAATTAAGAAAGCAATTGGAATGCTGACCTTAAATACCCAGGGGATTGGAGTTTAAAAAATAGGGAAAACATGTTACAACTGTACAGTGTGTTGGTGAAGCCACACCTGGAGTACTGTATACGTTATGGTCTCCTTATTTAAGAAAGGATATACTGGCATTTGAAGCAGTTCAAATAAAATTTACTAGGATAATTCCTCAGATGAAGGGCTTGTCTTTTAAAAAACAGCTAAACAGCTTAGTCTTTTATTGAGAACAAAAACAAAGTTGCTGGAAAAGCTCAGCAGTTCTGGCAGCATCTGTGAAGGAGAAAACAGAGTTAACATTTCGGGTCCGGTGACCCTTCCTCAGAACTGAGCTTTTATTGATTTCAGTTTAGAAGAAGTAGGAATGATACAAAATACAAGATTCTGAGGGGGCGAGACAGGGTGGATATCCCTAGTCGATGAATCTCAAACTAGAGGACATATTTATAAAATAAAGGGACACTGATTTAAGACTGAGGTGAAAAGGAATTTATTCTCTCCCATAAAGTTGTGGAGGCTAGATCACTTAAAGTATTTAATGGGTAGGTTGTTAAGTTTTTGAAACAGCAGGGAGTTGAGGGCTAAGAGAGGCTGGCGCAAACACGGAGTTGAAGACTGAGGCAGATCAGCAATGATCATTTGGAATAGCAGGTGGGATTGAGGGCCGAATGGCCTATTCCTGCTCTTATTTGTATGTGGCTCAATTTCTAGGTCATTCTATCTAACTTTCAGTTGTGGAATGGGTGTTGAACAGTGAAAGTTAAAGTCACCACAGTCCCAGAGGATCATAGACTGTTCTCTCAGAGAATGACAGAGCTGGTGGTGAGTTTATCCTAAGGACCAACACACCTCGGTCAAAAGACAAGGTTTAGAAGGCAGGGCCTTCATGTTGACTTTGATTGATATGGGAATTGAACTCACACTATTGCTTTACATCACAAACCAACTGTCCAGTCAGCTGTGCTCACCAACCCAACATCTAAACAGATGACGGTGAGACTTGAGAAAGCAGAAAAAGCTTGTTATATTTTAATTGCTCTGACGAATAGAGCTGTGATCCAGAATGAAGCATCATCTTGAGAAATGTTATTAATTACGCATCGCTTAGGTCAAAGATTTAAAAAATAAGAAACTGTTCACTCTTAAAGTTAATTGCAATTCTTTCAAAATGTCCAACAAGAGTTTCTAATGACAAAATTTTCTCTTTATGCTCATTATCATTCAATTCTCACTGAGTGTAGATGTTTTGAAGATATTCTTAACGAAACATTCTTATTGAGGAACCATAATATATAAAATTTCTATAAAAGGTTTGCAGGAAAGTATGTATGTATATGTTTTTGAATGCCTTTCAGCATGAAGCTATGGGGGAGGGCTGCAAAGAACAGACTGACAAATAGCTTAACATAGACAACAGGAGGCTGGAAGAACACAGCAGGCCAGGCAATATTTGGAGGAAAACAGCAGTCAACGTTTCGGGTATTACCTTTCTTAAGACTAAGATGTTGGTTTGACGTAGCTGTGCATTCTAAAGTACAAACAGGAAGGAGGTAATTCTGCGCCAAGCAGTATAAATAACCATTTGACCTAATTCTAGAAGCAGCAATGTACTCACTAGATTCCTCCCCACCCTGTCTTATTACAGGAAGTTATGGTTGAGCAAAGCTTTAGATTCAACAACAAAATTTAATTCATGCTTAAGCTGGGAGCTTTTTCTGTCTCACAGAAACTGCTTGAATATGAAATGGTAAAGTGAAGCTATTACATATCTTACATGCTTCAAGAACATTACTTATTTTTGATCAACTCACTCTCATTAAACTTTCTGAAAATGAAAGCGGATCATTATCTGACATTATCAAATATTCCTTATAATCGGGAATTATTAAAAGGTTTATAATTCATCAACTGGTTAATAATGATTGTGTAATGTACAATACTCACACATCACCATATACAGTGCCATAGATTTCTTGCATGGTCCAGTGATAGCCCCCTCTCAGGATAATTACAAGTAGAGCCACAACAAATGCTGGTAAACCCCAACTCAGAAGAAAGAAAAGCAGGTATCGCCGATCTGTGTGTTCATCACTCATCACGAGAACTTGCCAGAAATTGATAGACTAAAGGAAAGAAAAAGAAATATCTTGGAAGTGTAATCATTAGCACTGCAGATGCATGCACATTTATGGTCTCTAGATTTGTGGTTTAGTTTACAAAATGGCTTCCGTTAAAAACCATCACAGTATTTCTGATTTTAAAATATTAAGTTTGTGCTTTACTACTGGTGTGCAACTGATACAAAAGTGACATTGCTATCTCAGCATTATTTGCATCACTAATTTTGAATTTAATTGAAAATAAGATGTGTGTCTACACAGTGTCCAGGTTGCTGTGAGAGTCAAGAGAGGGAATGACAAGGGCTCTGACCCAGATTTTTAATTCCTCCCTGGCCAGAGTGCAGGTGCCAGGAGAACAGCTAATGTAGTTCCACTCTTTAAGAAGAGGGGTGGAAATAAAACCAGGAATCATAAACCACTGAGTCTCACATCAGGGATAGGGAAACTATTGGAGAAAATTCTGCAGGAGAGACTTATTCTTCACTTTGGCAGACAAGGTTTGATCACGAATGGTGGCATGCTTTGTAAAAGGGATGTCATGCCTAACAGATTTGACTGAATTGTTCAATGAAGTGACCAGGTGTGTAGATGAGGGAAGTGCAGTTAATGCAGGTTATATGGATTTCAGCAAAACTTTTGACAATGGCAAACTGATAAAGAAGGTAAAAGTACGCAGAATCCAGGTTAACTTGGATCCAAATTTGACTTAGTGCTAGGAGACATGAGATGGTGGTAGAATACTACTTGTGTGACTAGGGGCTGGTGCCCAGCAATGTACCACAAGGATATGTGCTGGATCCCTTATTGTTTGTGATATATCCATAAACCATATACTGCACAGTGGCTCAGTGGTTAGCACTGCTGCCTCACAGCGCCAGGGACCTGGCTTCAATTCCACCCTTGGGCGACTGGCTGTTTGGAGTTTATATGTTCTCCCCATGTCTGCGTGGGTTTCCTTTGGGTATTCCACATTCCTCCCACAATCCAAAGATATGCAGGTTAGGTGGATTGGCATTGCTAAATTTCTCATTGTGTCCAGGGATATGCAGGCTAAGTAAATTAGCCATGGAAAATGCAGGGTTACAGGGATAAGGTAGGGGTGTGAATCTGGATGGGATTCTCTTCGGACGGTTGGTGTGTACTCGATGGGCCAAATGGCCTGCTTCCACACTGTAGGGATTCTATTCTATTCTGTTCAATATAGAACAGAATGTTAGGGGAGAATTATAGAAAGTTTGCAGATGACACAAAGATTGTCTGGGTCATTAATAGTGAAGAAGAAATCTTAGGTTACAGTATGATATAGATGGGTTGGTTAGACAGGCAGATTGTGGCAGATGAAAAGTGTGAGGAGGTGCACGTTGGAAGTAGTAACAAAATAGAGGAGCACTCAATGAATGGCAGGACACTAGGAAGCGCAAAGGAACAGAGGGATCTTGGGTGCTTGTCCACAGGAAAGCATACAGGACACTTGCCTTTATCAGCTGTAGCATAGATTATAAAAGCAGGGAACTGTACAAAACTTTGGTTAGAGTACAGCTCGAGCACTGTGTGTAGTTTTGGTCACTGCACTACAGGAAGGATGTGATTGCACTGGAAGGGGTACAGAGGTGATTCATCAGCATGTTGCTTGGAATGAAGCAGCTCAGCTATGGAAAGAGGGTGGATCGGCCCAGGATGTTTACTTTAGAGAACAGAAGCTGAGGAGGGAATTGAATGAGGTATAAAGGTTATGAGGGATACTGACAGGGTGAATAGAATGCAGCCTTTCCATTTAACTGAGAGGCCAGTAACAAGTGGGCATAATTTTAAAGTGAAGGGCGGGAGGTTTAGAGGGATTTGAGGTAAGACATTTTCAACCAGAGAGTGGTGGGAATCTGGAATGCACTGCCTTGGAAGGTAGTTGAGGGGTGAAACCTCACAACCTTTAAAAACTACATGGATGAGCACTTGAAATGTTACACATTCAATGCTATGGGCCAAATGCTGGAAAGTATGACTAGTGCAGGTAGGTCCTCCCAGAACCAATGGTCGAAAGGGTCTCCTTTATACTGTATGGTTCTATTATTTACACCCCCCAACTCTGTTGCAATAAAAATGTCGGAAGTGCAATATAACCAATAATAGCTGAGTTATGCTGCATTTCTGCTTTAGAGCAGATGAGTGCATCCAAATCTCTCCTTCACACAGGGGAAGTTTGTACAACTGACAATCCCTTGAGAAGTGCCATTTGGAGCTCCATGCTAGTGGTAGAGCAACACACAGTGGCCAATTCAGGGGAGATAGGTGTCACATAATGCTTGGTCCCCAAGGACAAAATTGCAGGACAGTCGAATGTAGACTGTGCATCTTACTGCATAAGTGGATAGAGACTACAGTGGCTAGATGGTCCTGTCAACATGACATTTCAACATAGCACTTGCCATCAACCTGTCAATATCATGTAGATAATGATAGTGACCAAAGGTCCCTACTGTAAAAGATATCACACCCATTAGCCAAGTCCTCTGTCAATGGAGAACTAGTGATGGGTACAGGACACACAAAAGAAGAAAAAAAACTATTTTACATTATATACACTATTTGAAATTATATTATTACAAACATCAGAGACAAAGATTCAATCCTTTTATCCTCAGCAACATCCTTGCAGATATCAAAACTCAGAGAATGGTCACTCTGTCTCTCCACTCTAAACTTAAAATCGAATGAAGGACTGTGGATGCTGGAGATCTGAAACTAATAAAAACAGAAATTGCGAGAGAAACTCAGCAGGTCTAGCAGCATCTGTGGAGAATATGGATAGTTCCAACCTTTTGAGTCCAGTGACCCTTCTTCAGAACTGCACTCACGTGATGCTATTGAAGGGACTGTACTCCAACTGACAAAACCTCCAATGTGCATTCACTCTCTGTGGATGAACCTCTTGTCAGGACTGCTCCTATAGTTTATCAATACCCAAAGCAATCTGTGACTGCCAGATGTGACCAATACGCCAGCTCCACATCGTTTCTACCTCACACTTGCTTAAGTACTTTCTCCTTGTCTGTAGATTCCGCCTTGTAGTCTCTGGCCTTGCCTTTCTTCTGAAGGCTGCTTGATTGTTCTATTACTTGTTGCTGCTTACTGTCCAAGTTCCCCCTTAAAGCTGGAACTGGAAATTGCTTCTGGGTTTGCTGGAATTCATTATGAGTGACTAAACTGAATTTTGCACTGCTGCCTGCCATTTCAGATGGTGCAACAAATCTCTGGATGACCACTGCCAGCAACCACTGTTATCTTGAGGTTAGGTCGATAGCTACCACCATCCCAGCTTTCTGGGTTAAAGGGCCTACTTGACCTAAAGTGGCAGAGGAATACCACGAAGTAGACTCACGAATAAAGGCTCTTGTCTGTTCCATTCAAAATCCAACTCCATTTACAAGTTCGCTGATGATGCGGCCATTGTAGGTCAGATCTCAAACAACAAGGTGGAGTACAGGACGACAATAATCTCTCCATCAACTTCAGCAAAATGAAGGAGCTGGTCGCTGGCTTCAGGAAATGGAATGGAGGGCACGCCCCTGTCTGAATCAATGGTGCTGAAATGGAGATGGTTGATAGTGTCAAGTTCCTGGGAGTGATGATCACCAACAGTCTGTCCTGGTCCACCCACACTGACACTACGGTCAAGAAAGCATAACAATGCCTCTACTTCCACAGAAGGCGAAGGAAATTTAGCAGGTCCATAAAGACTCTTACCAATTTTTTATAGATACACCATAGGAAGGCATCCTATCTGGATGCATCACAGCATGGTATTCAACTGCTCTGCCCAAGACCACAAGACACTACAGAGAGTCATAAACACAGCCCAGTCCATCATGCAAACCAGCCTTCCATCTATTGACTTCATTTATAGTTCCTACTGCATCAGCAAAGCAACCAACACAATCAAAGACCCCTCCCACCCTGGTTATACTTTCTTCCACCTTCTTCTGTTCGGCAGAAGAAATAAAAGTTTGATTACACACACAGACAAATTTAAGAACAGCTTGTTCCCTGCTGTTATCAGATCTTTAAATGGATCTCTTAAATGCTAATGTTGATCTCTCTCTGCACCCTCTTGGCAGCTGTAACATTGTATCCCACACTCTGTTCTGTTATCCTCATGTACTTTGTATGGTATGATCTGCCTGTAAAGCATGTAAGACAACAATTTTCACTGTACCTCAGTACAAGTGACTGCAATAAATCAAATCAAATAAAAAATTCCACCTTTCTCCACCCAATCCCAATGATGTCATCGGATTGAGTGGAGCTTAATGCAATCTTCAGCATTAACCCTTTCAGAACTATTACCTTATACAAAATGTCTTTGGCAGCTGCCTCTCTCAAAAGGTTGGCATTGAAAAGGAGATCCAACATTGGATCAACTGTACCAGCTCAGACTTCCATAAAATATAGTATATGGTGTTTGTCAACCAAAGTCCTAATGTCCAGAAGAGTTGTGATCACCATACTCCTGTACTGCAATAAGACCTGACCTGCACGAGGAATTCCAATGCCTCCGCTCCATCCTCTTGTTTCATCATTTGCTTTATTGTTGAAACATTTGTTTCATTCTTGAAAACAGCTTCACAACATTTAAGCAAATCTCCTGCAAAAAGATTAAACTGACCAGACACTGCATCCAGATGGTCAAAATATGGTTCTCCAGGCTGTTTTCACAACTCTCAAGTGACCAGCATTCCAGAGGAGGGCAAAGAAAATGCTACAAAGGCTGAAGCTCTCCTTGAAGCACAGAGACATTGTTATTAATAAATGGGAGGAGCTTACTATCAATAATTTAAAATGGTTACAACTTGTCTGCTTAGCTGTTCCATGCTTTGAGTTCAAATGCCTTATTGGTGAGGCACAGCGGTGGCAGAACAGGAGAGAAAAACAAGCAAATTCTATACACTGGATCCCACTACCCCATGGGATGTCCTAATCCATGTGCCTAAAGGTGTGGAGGTGGTGGCATAATGTAATAAGATTGGACCAGTGACCCAAAGACCTGAGCTAATTTTCTGGGACATAGGTTCATATCCCATCAAGACAACAAAAACCTAGTCTGAGCAATAGGAATCGACAACCATCATCGACTATTGTTTGAACCTAATTACTCTATTGAAGGAAGTCTGCCATCCTTACCTGGACTGGCTTACATGCGACTCCAGACCTATAACAATGTGATTGATTCCTAACTGTCCTTAAACAAAGTCAGAAGTCATACAACACCAGGTTTATGGTCCAACAGGTTTATTTGAAATCACAGGCTTTTGGACTGCTGCTGCTTCATCAGGTGAAGTCTTCACCTTCAAATCATGTCCTTAAACAGTCCAACAAAACATTTAATTGTAGGGGTATTTAAGGACTGGCAAAAGATTCTGGCCCTGCCAGCAATGTCAGCAAGATAAGAATGGCCTGTTCTGTCACATAAAGGAACTCATGATCCTGGGTCATCCTCACATTGAGAGAAACCTGATGATGTATCCAAATCCAGGCTTGACAATGTTAATCAAATGTATACCATTGAAAATAATGATTTGTTTCATATGTACTTCTGGAGTCCAACCAGCAATGAATCCTAATCAAATAATTTTACAGCAAGTATTTTTCTAGCTGCAGGGCTGATGGTTTCAATTCTTTTGATGTCTGTATAAGAAAGCAGTGAGGGAGAAATGATCAAGTATCCTTTTAGTCCATCTTCTGATTTCTCTAGTGATCCTGGCAATTCTAATCTTTCAATGTACGTTCATGAATTAACCATTGATGTGTTTCTGTCATAATACTAATGTGGAAAGAATATGTTGAAAGGTACTCAGTAAACATGGAGATTTGAAAATATCTTGATGATTGCATCAGTCTCCCATAAGAAGCAGTGCAGAATCTCCAGGATATCAGAGGAGGCCTGGATGAATTTCTCAGAGTTTACTGACTAACCTCTAAGGAACGACATATTTGAATGACCCAGGGAAGTGATGGCCTGGAGTGGAACTTACTTCCCAAACTGGAGTGTGACACAGCACATCAATGGATACCAACGTGCCAAATGAGTAGGGATGCATTGACCTTCATAAGGCAGCATATTGGCATCCCTGGTCAGGTAAGAAGTTTGAACCATCAAAAAGAGACATTTTTCTGAATATCTTGCTGAGTGGTTCACTTGCATATGAGCCTGACTTTCCTGAAAGCATCCTTACTCGGACGTTTCCAGGAAAATCCCTAAGATAGGCATCCAGAACTCCCCCTCAATACCAAAGTGTGGATTATCTATTTTTTAAGGGAGCAAGGATCTGACAATTATTATTTTGAACATAAAACTTATTTATTTTCTTATTCATGGGTCTGAAAGTATCTGAAAGGATTGATACTTGATTAAGGGCAGTAAGTACCACCCATGATGATGATATCATGAGAATCGGATAATGGAGCTGGTGAATGGTGGATCTGAAGCTATGGTGCTCCTAATAATATCTGTAGTAGTGTCGGCCATATTAATGTAATCTGCAAATAGGCCCAGCAACGCAATAAGATTGTTAACTGAACAAGAATCTTCGAGTTAGAACAGAAAGGAGGCCATCCTAATTCACATTTCAGGCTTGAAGGAACACACGTCTTCATCCAACATTCATTTATTTTGAATGTAGCATGTCATGATATAAATATAATTAAAGTATATGTTTCTGTTACTTATACATGGGTAGCAGTTGACTAAAGTGAGATGTGGCTTTTGTGTAGGTGGTTTCAAGAAGACTGTAACCCAAACTGTTGCAATGGATGTGGGAGTGAACCAAAGAAGTCTGACTTTTTGCATGGGTCTAGGCCCGAAACGTCAGCCTCTCTGCCCCTATGATGCTGCTTGGCCTGCTGTGTTCATCCAGCCCTGCACCTTGTTGTCTCGGATTCTCCAGCATCTGCAGTTCCTACTATCTCTGACTTTTTGCACCTTTCTTTAGATTTGCCACGTTTTCAGGGCACGCATATCAGCACAGCAGGGGTCAGTTGCCTTCATTTACTCTCTGCTAATTTTCTTTCTTCTCTCCTAGCTGAAAGGTTAGATTGACAGCAGCTCAGTGCTACATGCTGGAATTCAGAAAGTGGTCTTGTTCTGTTAGAGATTGATTATAGCTAAATTTGAGGGTACTCAAAATCAAAGTCAAAGTACAGGCCTCTGCTGGTTTCGGTGTGCCCAAATAAAACATTCATATGATCCTAAATTCCCAACGTGGAGTTTTGCTTGTAAAGTGCACAGATTGATGAATATGGACTGGAATAACACTATTCAGTGCAAATAAGACAGTGGTGAGACGCAGGGCTTGAGGCAGTGGTGGGGGCATCAACATCGACAGTAGTGGCATTGGCGGGGTGGACCCAGCAGCGGGAGATGGCGCCAGAGAGTGGTTGGTTGGTGGGTCTGGTGCAGGCGGTATTGGTGAGCCTGGCTCAGGACTTATGGCGACGGCAGTGGGGGTGATCTGGACATTTCGTCTTGTTTGTTTTTTTAATTTCTGCTTTTGTATTTTACTCTAACTGTTGCATTCTAAGATGGCACAGGAGAATGGTGGCTCTTTACAATTTTCACTTTACTCCTGTACTCGGGTACACATGGCAATAAAATCTAATCTTTTCTAATGAAATCTAATCTAAATGCCCTGCACTGAATTGAAGGCTGTGCAATTAGCCTGTTAATTTCAAAACTGCAAAAGTGAGCATATAGAACAAGCTAAGTATTTACTTTCTGCCTTTTTCTAGGTGAAAAAATAAAACAGGGATTATCTTCTCTGAAGCCAAGTAACAATGGGGCAGGACTCCTGCCCATTTCCTCAATTTCTCCTCAACTCTGAATGATTTCCACCATTTGGCATTTATTATTGACGTACTGTGGACTCCGATCGGGAATTACAATTTCAGGCGGAACAAAACACTAATATGGTCCTGTGTGAAGTGCCATTAGCTGGAATGACCATTGCTGCAGCACTGGGAGAGGTGAACATAGTTTTAAAGTGGCAGAAGTGCCTTAAAGTTGGAAGAAGCTGCAGCCTTACAAGTCTTACAGAAGAGATGCACTGGAGTTAGGGGGAGTCTGCTAGAATACCACATCCTCTGTGAAGCACCAGAAAGCATTCATCACCATTTCCTGCATCTGCTGCCATATTCTCTATGGATAACCTTAGTTGTGACAGTAAACATAGGTGGTTTCAATGGAAATTTAGCAGTACCACATTCCCAACACCCATCCAAGCAATCACTGCTTGCCCGGCTCCCCCATGGGGCAGTGAAGGAGCAGTTAGCATAAGTTATAGCAGGGGCTGTCTGAAGAAAATCCTGGTTGCAGTACTCAAGCAAGTGAAGGCTCCAACACTTGTATTTACAGTCATTCTGTACTATGAATGGGGTCAATCTTTTGGAGGGGCTGCTGTTTTAGATTGCAGACACCTTTTCTAAAACTCAAGCCTACTTTAAAAATAAGTCCATTCAGAATTAATTAGAAGCATGGCGTGTTCTGTTTATTTCATTCATCTTTTTGAGTATTTATGTTAAAACAGACATCCCATAATATCTCTTGAATAACTGGCCTGGAACATTGCATAACCATTCAATTTGATGGTGCAGTAAAAATGACAAATTTGGCTGTCTTCTTTAATGTTTTTGTTCAGAAATGACATGATTCATTTAAACACTGCACTGCAGAATAATTTGAAACACAGCTTAATATTCAGCTTAATGGTAGTAAAAGTAACTAATTATCTTGGATGAGCTGTAATTTTCTCCAGCTCAACTCTGAGAAGATCAAAGTTATTACCGTCAGCCCTGCCACAGATGAAATTGGTCAAGGACTCCATCGCCACTTCCCTGCCGGTTTCAGGCCAAACCAGATTGTTCACTTCCTGTTCAACTCTGGGCTAAAATTTCCAATGTCAGGTGCCCTCTATTACAAAGGGTGCCAGCTTCCATCTCCATAATACAACTGCTGCTGGAAAACTCTCCCATGCCTCTGTCAGCTCAATTATTTCAAAGTTTTCCTGGTCACCAATCTGTCCTGACCAAAACCTACAGCACATCCACATTGTTTCTGCAAATATCCTCTCTCAGGTCATCCATTCATCACTCAATGCTTGTTGACCTACATTAAGTCCTGGGCCCAGATTGTTGACACACACGGGCAGGAAAGTACAGCTGGGTACGTTTTCAGGTCGAAAGCTCACTTCCAGCAGGAAGCAGATGGAAGTTCAAATTTTCACAGGGGGAGATGGCGGTTGTCAGTCTTTAATTGTTATGGAGGTGAGTTTTCTGTTCAGTTAGAGCTAGCTGTGGTGGGAATTAGAAAAGGGTCAGATTGAATCAGGACCTGCTTGACACTCCTTGAGGAACGTTCATTAGGCCTGCCTGTTGTCCTAAAAGCAAAATGTCTGGTTTCTGCCAAAGCTTTCCACAAGACAAGAGGAAGTTTTGATGAGTCAGGGAGCCAGAGGTTGCCCTTCACAGCCTGGGTGCTGACCCTGATCTAAAGGTGGAGGCCATGAGAGAAAGCAGGAAGCTCTCTTGCCAGACAGCAGACATTGTACAGAGCACTAACTTGGTCATTGGGATAACAAGGTGTAGAGCTGGATGAACACAGCAGGCC
>NC_063334.1:85730726-85755375 GCF_021869965.1 Rhincodon typus
AAAACGTCAGCTTTCCTGCTTCTCTGATGCTGCCTGGCCTGCTGTGTTCATCCAGCTCTACACCTTGTTATCTCAGACTCCAGCATCAGCAGTTCCTACTATCTCTTGGTCATTGGGGTGTGCTTTTACTTGTATCTGTTTATTGTTTTCTTCTATATTGTAATGTATAAATAATAACACTTTCAGTCATGTATGGGGCTCTTTTTATTGCTACCAAAAAAGGAAAAGTGGTATGTAATGAAGAGGTGATAACAGGATCTTCCATAGGGAGGACAATGTCTCTGGGCAGATATGCTTTCTTTATCGTAAGCAATTAATGCTCCAGGCTGAGTCTTCCACGGATGTCTTGGCAAACATCTCTCCAATCCCCTTCCATGGCCAAATTTTTAATCTGGGTGAGAGGACTCTGTTCCTGAAACAAGACACCCTGACATTAATGGCATCCTCATGGGCTGTTCACCACACAAGGCATTTTTAAGCACTTCACTGTGCAGTGGGCATCTCTCTGTTCAGCATCATCTCTCTTGATCTCTCCCTCTGGATCTTGCGCCTCCTGATCCCCCTCTGAGGCCCTCATTATCCACAGGTTTCTGCAGAATGCAACATACCATCCAAATAACTGAGATCCTTGCAGGAAAGTCATAATGGCCACTGTGGACTGCTCCTATCACCAGAATCACATTACCAGATGCTTAAAGCTCGGTTGGCATCTGTCCTACTGTGTGACTGACATTGGTTGTCTATGCCTCTGTCTGTGACTCCTGCGAGCGGAGTAGTCATGTCTTTAAGTGTTGTCGCTTGTCTCATAGAATCCATTCATGCACATTAGGGTTTAAGTAAAGCTCTGAGAAAAACAATGATTGGAGAATAATGAAGGAGTCACAGCAGCTGCCAGGAAAGTAAGCACATATGTGAAGGAAGTTCTTGTTGTAGTGGCAGACCATTGGACAATGATGCAGTGGAAACTCTTCCTGTTGATGCATCTCACTGATGCATCACAGAGTGCCTTGATGGCTACATGGGTACAACTGATAGTGCCCTGTACCTGAGGAATCTAGGCAAAGGTGCAGAAACCCTCTGCCCTCTCAGTGAGGTGTATCTGTCACAAGATGAATGCACTGTTTAGCTCTGACAAAGGGACATCAATGATCAATGATATGTAGCTGTGTGCTGCAGTTATAAATGCTGCTAAGGTACAGTACTGACCTTTGGAAGGAACCAGAAGCAAAGAAATTCAGTGACTTTGATAGCTACTGACAAGATACAGTAGTAAGAGTGGTGAAGTGCAAGGTTTTCACGAATGACTTCACAGATGTCTGTGAGTTTCTGCTTTCAATCACCTCAATGCATCTCTGTCTCTAATGTTAGATCCTATGTGGAGGGTTTGACCTTCCATGACTTCCTGCCCTTCTTTCCTCTTTATGCTGTCCTACTGCTCAGGATTCCCTTTCTGTGAAGGTAGATGTCTCTCATTGCCGCTGGGCCCAAAATCTTAATGCTAGCTACACCAATCCTTTTGGGGGATAGGTGGCCATCCTACTGTGACATTTATTAGAGTCACAGATATCTACAGCACAGAAAAAGGCCCTTCGACCCATTGTGGACACACCAATCATAAACAGTCACCTAAGTAGCATCAAAAGTGGAGGGAGAGTAGATGGTGGACAAGTTTTGGGATGTTAGGAGGTGAGTTACTTGTTGCAGGATTCCTAGTCTCTGACCAATTATTGTACCCATTGTGTTTATATAGTTAGTCCAGTTGACATTCTGGTCAATGGCAACTCCCATGATATTAATAGTTGAGGCTTTAGTGATAGCAATGCCATTGAATGTCTCTTATTGGAGATGGCCATTGCCTGCTATTAGTATGGTGTTACTTTTCAGTCCAAGCCTGGATATTGTCCAGGTCTTGTACAGGAAAGATGTTGTTAAACTTGAGGGTGCAGAAACGATTTACAAGGATGTTGCCGGGATTAGAGGGTTTGAGTTGTAGGGAGAGAGTGAATAGGTTGAGTCTATTTTCCCTGAGCATTAGAGGTTGAGGGGTGACCTTTAAGAGGTTTATAAAATCATGAGGGGTGCAGATAGGGTGAATAGTCAAAGTCTATTTCCTAGGGTGGGGGACTCCAAAACTAGAGGGCATAGGTTTAAGGTGACGGTAGTGGTAGAGTGGGGGATATGCAATGCCATGAGATTGCAGATTGTGCTGGTGTATGATTCTGCTGCTGCTTCTCCCTTTTATTGTTTCCCTAATCACCTGCTGCAATCTCGCAGCAAAGTCCTTTTGGACTTGACCAGCTCAATCATTAGGACTGCTGTCGAGCCACTCTTGGCGGTGGACACTGAAACGACCCTCCCATAGTAAATTTTGCACCCTTGCTACTCCCAGTGCTACCGCCAAGTGTTGTTCATCACGGAGGAGCATTGAATCATCGAGGGAGGATGGTACGATTTTTCCTTGCCATGTTTGACTTGATGCTATGAGACTTCATGGTGTCCATAATCAATGTTGAGGACTTTTAGGGCAACTCCCTCCCCCATTTATACCAATGTGCCAGCACATCAGCTGGATCTGTCCTACTGGTGAGACAGGACATATCCAGGGTGATGGTGGTTTCTGGGGCATTATCTGTAAGATATGATTCCATGAGTATGGTTATATCAGGCTATTGCTTGATGAGTCTGTGAGACAGCTCTCCCAATTTTGCTAGTGACCCACCATTTTTAGTAAGGAGGACATTCCATGGTTGAAAGAACTGTTTTTGCCATTGTTATTTCTGATGACTAAATCAATGCCAGGCGATTTTATTTCTTGAGATTTTCTAGTAATTGATATAACTGACTGAGGTTGCTATCCAGCCACCCTACACCCCAACACTCAAATTGATACACTGGCCAGTGGATGTAATTTCATGTCCCCACTACTTGCCCCCACTCCCAGCCATAGGGTATTGCAAAAATTCAGCACATGGTCTATCAACAGACAAATTCTAAATTCTTCAGATTAATTTCACTGTGGCTTCATTGCACAACATTTCTGTAAAGCCCTGGCTACTTCACCATATTCCCTATTTCCCTGATTCTGGCCTCTTCTTTATCCACCCTAATTCTTTCACTCCCATCAGTGGCAGTCATGTCTTCGATCACCTACAACTGGAATTTCTACCTTAAACCCATCCACCTCTCTCTGTCCCTTTAAAAGTTTCCTTAAAACCCACACACAGCTGGGTTCAGGGCAATCAGTAGTTTTGCAATAAAACAGCCTAGTGCTATTTAGTGCTTGCTGAGCCTAGACAGCTGGGTCTGCTGGGTGAAATTAATGCCCCCATCCCACCCAGAGAGTTCTGGCTTTTCCACATAAACCAAAAATACACAGTCACACATATAATAGGGCCAAGTAACAATCGAAAGTATGTCAATCTTCAATGGTCTATATGCTGCATTCAAGTGTGGCCCATGTGCATTTTTTGGTGACCTGATTCTCTTCATAACATTACATGGCATCTATTGCAGCACCTACAGCTGGCTAATGATGTGTCAATGCTCAGTAAAGGGAGATTCAAACCTAAGCACCTGGGCTTTGTAAAGAGCAGGCACAGGGTCCATGCCCTGCAACAAAATTGCCACCTAAACCTGACACTCAGTGGGATAAGTCTTGACCTTGCACAATAGTGTATAACAGGTGATAGTGAATCAGCAATCCATTCACACCACCACAGTTTAGTTTCTCATTATGGAAATAACATTCGGAAGAGACAGTAAACAAGTTGTTAACTTACTATCAGCCGCTTTATGCTCTTGTAGACAGCCCAAGAACCAACTGAATAACTGATGCATCTGTTGATCTCCCACCAACATCTCTAAGATATAAAACTAGCAGATCTCCTTTTGTGTTGTTCAATCTGCAGTTTGAAACATGGCCATAGTATTGGAGATTTACCCACTCTTCTGCAGTAACTTTGGCATCTGCAATTCTCCAGGGGTGTTCTTCTGTGGCCGAAGTCTTTGGAGTGTTGGGGTGGGGTGAGGACGTCAAGAGGGTGAGCTGGCAGACTTCTCAAGATGTTGGGCAGCTAAGATGGAACTACGTTTATCCAGGTGATTCCCTTTAAGCACACTGCTCAGATATCCCTTTGAGAAACTGTACACAAAAGGCTACAAACATCGATAATGAAGTCTACTGCAGGTCAATTGGAAGTATCTGTATGTTGTCAGCTGGTCATAATTCCCCATTTCCTGCCCTTGGGGAATGTCAAGCACTAAGATTAGAGAGAAAGTGAACAGAAAATGATACTTTTCTATTTTTAACACTTAGAAATATGACATCCGAAGTGTGACAGATGTTCATGAGATGCAAGACCTTTTTACAGACAGACAAATTTAACACAAATTCCAAGGATCCATAACTCATTGTTTCTGTCTTCATTCTTGTGTATAGCAAAATATTAGGAGTTATTACATAAATAGTTCCATGTATAAGTCTGCTCCTCAGACTGTTGGATTGTATTTCTTTTTAGTCCCTCATAATACATTTCTTTTATTTCCTTTACATTTGTTTTAAGAAATGAGAAAATCTGGTCAAGTTCCTACAGACTTAGGACAAGAGATTTTCTGCACTGACCTGAATAAGCATCCAGCTGAACTGGCACAGGTAGAGATAATGCAATACCAGTCCAAGGGCAGAGCAACTTTCATCAGAGAGTTCTCGACTCAGGTAAATGGACATCAAAAATGAGATCTGAAATATAAAATGATGAAAAGTGGTAAGGAAAAACCAGGGACCTGTAGGCCAGTGAGCCTGACGTTGGTGGTGGGCAAGTTTTTGGAAGGGATCCTGAGGGACACAATTGACATGTATTTGGAAAGACAAGGACTGATTATGGATAGTCATCATGGCTTTGTGCATGGGAAATCATGTCTCACTAACTTGATTGAGATTTTTGAAGAAATAACGAAGAGGATTGATGAGGCAAGGCGGTGGATGTGATCTATGTGAACTTCAGTAAGGCATTCAACAAGGCTCTGCATGGTAGACTGGTTAGCAAGATTAAATCACATAGGACACAGGGAGAACTAGCCATTTGGATACAGAACTGGTTGAAAGGTAGGAGACAGAGTGTAGTGGTGGAGGGTTGCTTTTCAGACTGGAGCCCTGTGACCAGCGGTGTGTCACAAGGATCAGTGGTGGGTCCACTGCTTTGTCATTTATATAAATGGTTTGAATGTGGATACAGGAGGTATGGTCAGTAAGTTTGCAGACGACACCAAACTTGGTGGTGAAGTGGACAGCGAAGAGTGTTACTTTAGAGTACAATGGGACCTTGATCAGACGGGCTGATGAGTGACAGAGTTTAATTTAGTTAATGTGAGGTGCTGCATTTTGGAAAGGAAATTCAGGGCAGGACTTATACTCTTAATGATAAGGTCCTGGGGAGTGTTGCTGAACAAACAGACCGTGGAGTGCAGGTTCATAATTCCTTGAAAGTGGAGTTGCAGGTAAACAGGATAGTGAAGAAGGTGTTTGGTATGCTTGCCTTTATTAGTATAGGATTGCTAATAGAATATTAGCATTGAGTATAGGAGTTGGGAGGTCATGTTGCAGCTGAACAGGATTTTGTTCAGGCCACTTTTGAAATACTGTGTTCAGTTCTGGTCTCCCTGCTATAGGAAGGATGTTGTGAAACTTGAAAGGCTTCAGAAAATATTTACAAGGATGTTGCCAGAGCTAGACGGTTTGAGCTATAGGGAGAGGCTGAATAAGCTGGGGCTGTTTTCCGTGAAACGTCGGAGGCTGAAGGGTGACCTTACGGAGGTTTATAAAATCATGAGGGGCATAGATAGAGTGAATAGCCAAGGTAGATCCCCTGGGCTTGGGGAATCCAAAACTAGAGGGCATAGGTTTAAAGTGAGAGGGGAAAGATTTAAAAGGGACCTAAGGAGCAATGATTTCACACAGAGGGTTGGTGTGTGTATGTAATGAGCTGCCACAGGAAGTGGTGGGCGCTGGTACAATTAAAACATTTAAAAGGCATCTGGATTAGTATATGAATAGGAAGGATTTAGAGGGATATGGGCCAAATGCTGGCAAATGGGACTGGATTAATTTAGGAAATCTGGTCGACATGGATGAGTTGGACCGAAGGGTTTCCATGCTGTACAGCTCGATGATTCTATGACTCTAAAAAGAAATGTATGTTGAGTAGCAGCCAGTCAGACTGAAGTATTTTAACTAAAAACAGACAAGGAAATGAAATGCTATCATTATCCTTCACATTTAACTCAACTTTATGGACACTGATTTGGACATGCAGATAGGATTAAGATAGAAGCTGAAATATGAAAAGCAAAGTTTTAAAACCATATATTTTAGAAATGTGGATTTCTTCAATCATTGAACAGAAATTTGATTTTCAGCAAGTATAAAATTAGATTTTCTGGTGATAGAGGTTTGTCATAAATAATTATGAAGTTAGTACACCGTAAAGAAATCAATTACATAACATTTAATAAATTATAACATTTTTCAGAGCTGTACAGCAAGACAATTGGCATAAAAGTAGAAGATCTCATTATTTTAGTGACCTGTAATTGATAACATACCCTTTGGAGACTCAGTCACAACAACTTATGGATTTATGCATTTAACTGCACACGTGTGAATTTCAGAAGTTGCTTTCATTTTCTAAGGTGTAGTGGTGATCAATGTGGTTAGTTTTGTTATCCATACTACTCTAAACTTTGACCCAATATGTTCTGCTATGAACACAATAAAACTGAATTAGTGGACCTACTAGCATTTCTTTCTATTCATTCTTGTTATGCAACAGCACAAAGAAGGCCAGCATTTATTGCTTAACTCTAATCAATACTGAGAAGGCGGTGGTAAATTAGCTTGTTTAACCACTGCAGTCTTTTTGGTGTAAGGATTACCCAAAGTGTAATTTGCAAAGGAATTGCTGGATTTTACTTTGTGACAGTGATAACAGTTGAGATGGCGTGATGCAGACAGCATGTTCCCATGTGCTTGATGCCCATGTTCACTGAGGTCATACAGGCTGTAGGTTGAAAGATGTTGTCAAAGGGGCCTCGGTAAATGGCTGTACAGCAACTTCTTGATCGTATGCTACATGTGTCAGTAGTGGATGGAGTGAATATTTAACAGGTGAATGGAATGCAAATCGAGTGGGCTGCATTGTCCTTGAGGATAGGAGGTTACTTTAGTCTTGTTGGAGACCCAGTTATCCAGACAAGTAGGGTACATTGCATCACACTCCTAACTTCTGCCTTGTAATTGGTAAAAAGGATTTAGGCAGTCAGGATTTGAATTATTTGCCGCAAAATTCCTAGTCTCTGACTTGCTCTGTTCGCCACAGAATTTATGTAGGTGATCAAGTTCAGTTTTTGATAAATGCTAATCCCAATTATGTTGGTAGTGGGGGATTCAGTGGTAATAATGGCATTCAATGTCAAGAGGAAATGGTTAAAATCTCTCTTGTTTGTGGCGATCATCGTCTGGCATTTGTGTGATGCAAATGCAACTCAGCATTTATCAGGAACAAAAACAAAGTTGCTGGAAAAGCTCAGCAGGTCTGGCAGCATCTGTGAAGTAAAAATCGGAGTTAATGTTTCGGGTCCAGTGACCCTTCCTCAGAACAGGATTTATCAGCAGTTATCAGACCAAGCCTGAATATTATTCACGTTTTGCTGCATTCAGGCAGTCATGAACACGGTAAAAACCAACTGCCAATACATATCTTTCTCTCTCGCTCTCTACATATTGTGACAGCATAGGCATAGCAAGCCAAACCAAAGCAGCCTCACTATCACTTGATTCACAACAGTGAAAGTAAAATTTTCAATGACTCTCATAATTGCCCAAACCAGACTTTATAAATAACAGATCTTGGACATGAATTTATAACTGAAACAAAAAATAAACAATTTATTATTAATTATTTAACTTTGTCAGAACAAAGATAAACAAGGTAATCTAATTAATGTCTACAATCTAAACCTAATTTTTGTTTATCATAACCTCTACTCACACAGAGACAGACTGACAGACACAGTGAAAGGATAAACTAAAAGGAAACTAAAAGAATAGTAAATTGCCAGTTCAATTAAACAGTTTGAAACAATGAGTATCAGGCCTTCATGAAATCCTCAGACAATGAGTTGTTCACAGGCACATAGAACTGCTATTTTTATATATTCTTTTCATTCGATTGAATTCTTCCACTACCTTGATTGTCAACATGGAACCTTAAATAATACTTGCATAAAATATGGCACTACCCCATTCATTTCCAATCAGGGTGTCTTTTTATGTCCTTGCTATAACTTTTTGTCACTCATTTTACATACTCCTTTGAAATGGAACTTCCGCAACTGTTCCTAACAATGAAATCTTGCTCAAATTCCAAAGTCATTAGTTAGTGCAAACAATTCCAGCAGACTCCTGGGAATATTTACTTATTTCTTACAGACTGGAATTATTTTCTCAGAACAGTCAACAATTTGATATTTGGACAGAAAACTAGACAGAGCAAAACCGAACACCCGGTCCAGAGGCTTCCAAAGTCATTCTTACTCCTGCAAAAACACAGTCAGAACCGGTTTTCTCTTTTTAATCAACATTCTCCATGGTCAGCTGGTTAGCATTAGTCCTCCCTTGATTGATCAATTCATCATTCAACCTGCTTCCAACTCTCAGTACTTCATCTGCAGATCAGTAATTAAGTTGCATTACTTTCCAGGTCAGTTTCTAACAAATCGCATCATCTTTTGTTCTTATCTCTTTTAAAACAAGCAGCTGTTCAAAATTCAACTCTTAACCTCAACTCACACTTTCAAACCGCAAGCAAAGAGATTACCCTTAAATAATGAAATGCCATTTCAAAAATGCATTTCATGACTAGGCTTGTAAAACTTAAACAACTCATAGCCATTCAATTCTTCCTCCCACTAGCTTCCCAATTGCCATACAACTTCTTGATTATCTTCTGAAGATTTCCATTGTTTACATTCTGGACAAAGCATCAGCGATTACATTTTCTTTCCACAAAATATGTAAATTTTAATGTTAAAAGTTTCTAATGACAAGCTCCAATGTAACAATTTTGGGGACGGAGTAAGGACAGGGAGGAATGAGTGAGGATGGTAGGAGTGAGTAAGGACTGGAAGGAGTGAGTAAGGATAGGAGGAGTGAGTAAGAGCTGGGAGAATCGAATGAAAATAAGTGAGACGGCGTAAGGAACAAGAAAACTGCTACCAATTCTTTCCCCTCCCTTCTTCACAAACCTCCTCCACTCTTCATAGCCTTCCCCGCTCCCCTCATCACAGCAGCAGTTTAAAGCTGAACCCTGTATTGCCAGTGTATAACTGGTGTGAATTTGAGCAATGCACAGTTTGTCTGTGTCGGGGGTTAACAGACACAGCCTGTTGGTGATACCACATTGAAGTAGAAATCAGTTGAGGAATAAGTGCAATTCCGTAACTCATCAACTGAAAATCAACAGTCCTAACTCTGGGCTGCAAAAGCAAACCATCCTCTAAAAAGCAGATAATGACCTATAATTGTGCCCTCTGAAACTACAACCTTCTTTTGTCAAGACAGAGAAGAAGTCACATTTCCGAGAGCAAAACTTCCTGAGAACGCATTAGGAAAGATCTTTAAACAGAAGAAACTGCTTTCAACTCCTCAATGATTCTCTCAGTAATTTCCAGGCAGCTAACATCAACTTTGGACTTCATCTTAGAAAGGAGGCACATTGGTATGCTGGTTTTCTTCCAAGGCAGTCCCTTGGGATCCAGAATGACTTTCTACTCTGCTGTTGTGAGTCTTGAGGTGACTATATATTCCAATACTGGATTTGTAAATCCTGTGGCAGCTGGTGTTTGCTGAAGTGGGTGGTGGGTCGCCTCCCCAACATGGGTGATTGAACACCAGCGCCTTGATGCTTGGCATGCTGGCCTGAGAAAGGACACTGATATTAGATCGCCTATCCTGCCAGTGGAGTTCCAGGATTTTGCACAGATATCAGCAGTGATATTTCTCAAGGTGTTTGCGGTGTCTGCTGCACGTAGTCTATGTGTAACACTGCTGCCCTACAGACCAAGGAGCTTAGAATTGAGCTTGAGGTCTTTGTCACGAAACACTCTGTTCCTTTGACAACCAATTGCTGCACTGGTACACTGGAGGTGATGTTTAATTTCTTTGTGAAAAGCTGACTTTGCTGAGAGGAGGCTCCCAGGAATCAAGATTTATGCACATTGTGTCATGGCGCACCATGCATCTGGATAGTCAGGGGCCAGTGTTGTGCAGCAGGGACAGATGAGAAGTTTTCCTTTAAATTGTCAGGGATAGCATAAAAGCAAAAAAGAAAGCATACAATGTGGTGAAGGGCAATGGGAAACCGGAGGATTGGGAAGCTTACAGAGACCAGCCAAGGGCAACAAACAAAAAATAAGGATAAGCTAGCCAGTAGTATAAAGGAAGACTGTAAGAATTTCTTTAGATATTTAAAGGGCAAAAGAGAGGCAAAAGTGGACACTGGACTGCTGGAAAATGACGCTGGAGACATAGTAGTGGGGAACAAGGAAATGGCTGAGGAACTGAAGAATTACTTTGCTTCAGTCTTCACAGTGGAAGACATGAGTAATATCCCAAAAATTCAACAGAGTCAGGGGGCAGAGCTGAGTATGGTGGCCATCACCAAGGACAAGGTGCTAGAAAAATTGAATGGCCTGAAGGTGGATAAATCACCAGGACCAGATGGATTACACTGCAGATTTCTCAAGGAGATAGCTGAGGAGATAGTGGAGGCGTTAGTGGCGATCTTTCAGGAATCGCTAGAGTCAGGGAGGATCCCAGAGGACTGGAAAATCGCTGATGTGACACCCCTGTTTAAAAAGGGAGTAAGGCAAAAGATGGAAAATTACAGGCCTATTAGCCTAACCTTGGTCAAAGGTAAGATTTTAGAGTCCATTGTGAAGGATGATATTTCTGAATACTTGGAAGTGCACGGTAAAATAGAGCAAAGTCAGCATGGCTTCCTCAAGGGGACGTCATGCCTGACAAATCTGTTAGAATTGTTTGAGGAAGCAACTAGCAGGTTAGACCAAGGAGAGCAAATAGATGTTATCTACCTGGACTTCAAGAAGGCCTTTGACAAGGTGCCGCACAGGAGGCTGCTGAGTAAGATAAGGGCCCATGTTGTTAGAGGTAAGGCACTAGCATGGATAGAAGATTGGCTGTCTGGCAGAAAACAGAAAATGGGCTAAAGGGCCTTTCTTAGGATGGCAGCCGGTGACAAGTGGTGTTCCACAAGGGTCAGTGTTGGGACCACAGCTTTTCACTTTGTACATTAATGATCTAGATGAAGGAACTGAGGGCATTCTGGCTAAGTTTGCGGACGATACAAAGAGAGGTCGAGGGACAGGTAGTATTGAGGATGAGGGGAGGCTGCAGAAGGATTTGGACAGGTTAGGAGAATGGGCAAAGAAGTGGCAGATGGAGTACAACCAGAGAAAGTGTGAGGTCATGCACTTGGTAAGAAGAAGAGAAGTATGGACTATTTTCTAAATGGGAAGAAAATTCAGAAGTTTGAAATGCAAAGAGACTTGGGAGTTCTCGTCCAGGATTCTTTCAAGGTAAACTTGTAGGTTGAGTCAGTAGTTAAGAAGGCAAATGTAACTTTGGCATTTATTTTGACAGGACTTCTGAGGCTCTATAAGGCTCTGGTCAGGCCACATTTGGAGTATTGTGTGCAGTTTTGTGCCCCATATCTCAGGCAGAATGTATTGGCCCTGGAGGGGGTTCAGAGGATGTTCATGAGAATAGTCCCAGGAATGAAAAGCTTAACATATGAGGAATGTTTGAGGACTCTGGGTCTATACTTGATGAAGTTTAGAAGGATGAAGGCGGGGGGTGCGGCGGGGGGTGGGGGGTGGGGGTGGTGGTGGGGTGGGGGGGAGTGCAGGGGGATCTAATTGAAACTTACAGAATACTGAATGGCCTGCACAGAGTGGATGTTGGGAAGATGTTTCCATTGGTAGGAGAGGCTAGGTCCCAAGGGCACAGCCTTACAGTAAAGGGAAGATCTTTTAGAATGGAGATAAGGAGAAATATCTTCAGCCAGAGACTGATGAATCTATGGAATTCATTGTCACAAAAGGCTGTGGAGACCAGGTCATTGAATATATTTAAGATGAAGATAGATAGGTTCTTCATTGTTAAGGGGATCATGGGTTACAGAGAGAAAGTGGGAGAATGGGGTTGAGAATCTAATCAGCCATGATTGAATGGCAGAGTGGACTCAATGGGCTAAATGGTCTAATTTCTGCTCCTATGTCTTATGGTCTAACTTCTGGATTTTTAGCCTAAAGTCATCTCTTATATTCCTCCATGAATGCAGTGACAATAGTTTGGAGCTTGATCTTTTAGTGTGTGCACGTGCAAGTGTCATCTACATACCTCAACTTGATGACAGTCGTTGAAATGGTCTTGGTTCTGGACTAGAGGTGATGCAGGTGTACTGAACAGTTTCCCACTTGTTGTAGATTATCTCCACACTAGCAGGCAGCTTAATAGATATAGTCTTGGAGTCATAGTCGTAGAGACATGGAAACAGACTTCCAGTTCAACTAGTCCATGCCAACTATGTTCCCAGACTAAACTAGTCTCACTGTTTGCATTTGGCCATTATCCCTCCACACCTTTCCTATTCATGTACCTATCCAAATGTCTTTTAAATGTTGTAACTGTGCCTGCATCCACCACTTCCTCTGGCAGTTCATTCCACACATGAACCACTCTCTGTGGAAAAAAGTTGTCCCTCATGTCCTTTTTGAAACTTTCTCTTCTCACCTTAAAAGTATGCCCCCTGGTTTTGAACTCCCCCAGTCTAGGGAAAAGACACTTGCTATTCACCTTATCTATGCCCCTCATGATTTTACAAACCTCTGTGATGTCACTCCTCAACCTCCTAAGTGTCAATGAAAGAAGTCTCAGCCAATCCAGCCCCTCCTTATAACTCAAAACCTACATTCGCGGCCACATCCTGGTAAATCTTATCTGAACGCTCTCCAATTTAATAATATCCTTCCAATAGCAGGGCAACCAGAACTGTACGCAATACTTCAAAAGAGTCCTCACCAACATCCTGTACAACCTCAACATGACGTCCTATCTCCTTTACTCAAAGGTCTCAGCAATGAAGGCAAGCATGTTTAACCACGCTGTCTACCTGTGACGCAAATTTCCCCTTGGTCTCTCTGTCCTACAACACTTCCCAGGGCCCAACCATTAATTGTATAAGTTGTTCCCTTGTTTGTTTTACCGAAATGCAATACCTCGCATTTATCCAAATTAACCTCCTTCTGCCACTCCTCAGGCTATTGACCGAATTGATCAAGATCTCTTTGTAATCTTAGATAACCGTCTTCACCGTCCACTATACCACTAATTTTGGTGCCATATGCAAACTTACTAACCATGCTTCCTATATTCTCATCCAAATCATTTATATAAATGACAAACAAAAGTGGACCCAGTACCGATGCCTATGGAACACCACTGGTCACAGGCCTCCAGTCCGAGAAATAACGTTCCATCCTCTGTCCCACACCATAAATCCAATTTTGTATCCAATTGGCAAGCTCATTCTGAATCCCATGTGATCTAACTTACTAATTAGAAATGCAGAACCTTGTCAAAAGCTTTAAGCTTTACTAAAGCCCATATAAGCAACGTATCCTGCTCTACCCTCATCATTCTTTTTGGTAACTTGTTCAAAAAACTCAATCAAATTTGTGAGACATGATGTCCCTCGCATAAAACCATGCTGACCACCCCTAACCAGCCTCTCCAAATGTGTGTAAATCCTATCTTTTAGAATCACCTCCAACAACTCACCCACCACCAATGTGAGCCTCACAGATATATAATTCCCAGGCTTCTCCTTACAGCCTTTCTTAAATAAAGGCACGACATTAGCCTCCCTCCAGTCTTCCGGTACCTCACCCACGGTTATATATGATACAAATCTTTCTGCTAAGGGGCCCCACAATTTCTTTCCTAACTCCCCACAATGTCCTGGGATACACTTGATCAAGTTCCCAGAGATTTATCCACCTCTATGTTTTCTAAGGGCTCCAGCACTTCCTCTTCTGTAATGTGAACTGTTTGCAAAACAACAGTATTTATTTCCCCAAGTTCTTTAGCCTCCATTTCTTTCACCACAGTAAAAACTGATGCAAAATATTCATTTAGTATCTCTCCCACCTCGTGAGATTCAACACATAGGTGACCTACTTGAACTTTAAGGGGTCAAGTCTATCTCTAGTTGCCCTTTTGCTCTTAATGTATTTGTAGAATCTCTTTGGATTATCCTTAACCTTATCTGCCAAGCTATCTCATATCCCCTCTTTGCCTTCCAAATTTCCCTCTTAAGAATACCCCGACACTCTGTATACTCTTCAAGAGATGCATTTAATCCCAGTTGCCTATATCTAATATATGATTTTTTCTTCTTCTTGACTAGAACCTCAATATCTTTATTCATCCATTGTTCCCTATTCTTACCAGCCTCCCCCTTCACTCTGTCAGGAACATAATTCCTCTGGACTCTCTTTATCACACTTTTGAAAGCCTCCCACTTTTCAGTCGTCAATATGTGGCAAAGTGTTGTGGCAAAGTGTTGTGGTAAATTGATCAAAACCGTGCAGACAGGGTGAGGACATAATGGGAAGGAGTAAGACCAACAGAGATGATAAAAGCAGTGTGGAGGATTTGATTTGATTTGATTTGATTTATTATTGTCACATGTACCTAAGTACAGTGAAAAGTTTTGTTTTGTGTGCAGTACAGCCAGATCATAACATAAAAAGATCACAGGGTGAGTGAACAGAGTGAGGAATACAAAGTTATGGCTGCAAAGAAGGTGTACAAAGATCAACATTAGATTTGAAATTTGTGAGGTCCATTCAGAAGTCTACCAACAGCTGAGAAGGAACTGTTCTCGAACCTGTTGGTACATGTGTTTAAGCTTTTCTATCTTCTGCCTTAAGGAAGAAGTTGGAAGAGATTATAACTGGGGTTGATGTTGGCTTCCTTTCTGAGGTAACGAGGTATAGATAGAGTCAATGGGTGGAAGGCTGGCTGCACGATGGTCTGGACTGTAACGATATAGTGAGGGTAGAACGAGACCCATGTTTTCACCTATAGTGAGTCTTTGTTGAATACAATGGTGAGGATTACTGCTTGCAGGCCATCATACAGCAGGCACAGGACGATGGTGAATTTCTGTGGACAACCACTTTTGAGGAGAATGCTCCATTTTCCTCTTGTTTGACAGAGTCAAAGGCCTAAGAGCTTAAAGAGGCCATATGTAGATGTTGCTACAGCTCTCTGCACGTTCTTGAATTTATTTTGCTGTGAAGTTCATGTCTGTTCTAGGAACCCACTGTCCTGCTTGCTTGTGGCTCATTGTCAAAGCGGGGAGGGTGATCCAAATTGCTGCCAGGGGAGCAAGTTGCATGCTTCACAAATGACCATTCATATCCCACCAACATCTCCACCCCTCCCCACAACCGGGTCTGGGTATCACTCCCCCATGGCTTTAACTGACTGACTCTGTCTCTCTCCACATTGTTTCTCATTTGGCCAGTCACAGCTCTGCCTCCTTGTAATGTCAAACCTCAGGTTGGTTCTTGGTGACATGGCAGTGCCCGCTGTTTCCTGCTGCATCTTCACTCCCTCTGCACTGTTTTTACCCCCTGTGCTGATCTCACTGTATCATCGGCCCCTCTGCATTGCTTTTATCCTCCCTGCTGGACTTGTACTTTTCTGCTGATCCCCTGCTGTGTCCTCAAACCTCTGTGCTACTTTTACTAACTGAATAAGCTCTTTATCCATTCTAATTCCGTAACTCCTTGTATGTTTTTAAGTGGCTTGCTTTACAAGATTTCTGTGCTTCAAAGGATGCTTGAAATAAACCATACCTCGTGCTTAACTTTATAACAGCATTCTTGTGACACTAGCAAAGTTAAAGACCACTGAGAGAGTAAGAAATAAATTTCTGCTGTGTTAAGAAAAACATTAGATTACAATC
The DNA here is from genome assembly GCF_021869965.1 of Rhincodon typus. Classification (NCBI taxonomy): domain Eukaryota; kingdom Metazoa; phylum Chordata; class Chondrichthyes; order Orectolobiformes; family Rhincodontidae; genus Rhincodon; species Rhincodon typus. The sequence continues at coordinate 85,746,839 of NC_063334.1, forward strand.
TGCTCATGAACAGTTGGTTAAACCTCGCAATCTGTCTGTAACACTGACGCAAACTGCTTCATTATCTACACAATTGCAAATGGACTTGAAGATTTTGCTGTCAGCAAACATTCCTGCTTCTGATATTATATAGCAGGGTACGTATTAATGAAGCAGCTAAAGATTAGTGACGCCAGGACACTATGCTAAAGAACTCCGGCAATGCTGTGCCATTTTTCTTTCTGCTGGGTGTGGGTCTAACCAGTAGAGTTCCAGCCAGTGGAGATCTTCTCTCCCATTCTCAGCAATTTCAATACTGCTAGAACTCCTTTATGCCACAACAGGTCAAATTCTTGTCTTTATGTTATGAGCAGTCACTTTCACCTCCCATGTGCAATTCAGCTCTCTGGTCCAAGTTTGAATCAAGGCTGTCTGGAGGCCTGGAGCCAAGTGACTCTGGCAGAACCTAAACTGAGCATTGATAAGTATATTTTATACCAGTAGCATAATGACAGAACATAACTATGAATTATTTATAGATGCTTTGGTCCTTTAATTCCAACACATGATCTTTTTTTTGTTAAATGAGTGCTGTCACAGCTAAACACATGACTGCTGCTGAAAATTCACTGACTTGCTGGAGAAAGAGATCCTGAAATGTCACAACTAATGAATTATCACGGTACCTACAAAGGGATGGACTTAAAAGGGGAGAAATGCACCACAAGTTGCACTGTAATTGCCTGTGAGTATCTCAAACTGTAAACATCATGATAAGAAGGATGGCAGTCCTGGCAAGAGTAAAGTTTGCAATTTTCCTTTTTTAAAATATACAGGAACAGGGTTTAAAGGGAGCTCTAATCCTGGTCTGTTTTTATTCGTGATCTATTGCCCTATGTGTGAACTGGTATGTATTGTACCACTCAGAGCACTGTGAAAACCCACTACTCACTCCTGCAACATAGGTAAAGAAAAAAGGAGGGTACTCTCTAAGTCTGGGTTCTGCTGGCTATCCACTGTCGAAAGGAACCAGGATAAAAGAATTTCCATCGACCTGCAAATGCAAGAACTTCCAAATCAGCCATTCAACTACAAACATCTACATGACCAGTAGCAACCACTGCAATGACCTTTACATTCTTCCATCGACTCTTTACAAATGATTCAGAGACTGACCCAGATGCCTTTTTTTCCAACTTTTTATACATTTACATCTGTGTGTACATGTGTTGTGTTCTTATTTCTTCTCATGCTTAGTAACAAATAAACTCTCGCATTTCTTACAAATCAAAAGAACTGCGGATGCTGCAAACCAGAAACAAAAACAGAAGTTGCTGGAAAAGCTCAACAGGTCTGGCAGCATCTGTGAAGAGAAATCAGAGTTAACGTTTCAGAACAGTTCTGAGGAAGGGTCGTCGGACCCAAAACATTAACTCGGATTTCTTTTCACAGATGCTGTCAGACCTGCTGAGCTTTTCCAGCAAATTCTGTTTTTGTCTCCCATTTCTTAATTCAAAACAGCTGCCTCCTTTCAAAACATGAATTCATTTGGTGTGGAAGAGAGATATCCACAAGGAAGGGGGCTTTTGGAAATGATTACTTTTGTAACTCACTGAGGTGGTGAGTGAATAAAGAAGGAAAGTTCATCCTTCCTCACCCTGAAAGTTGACAATTCGAGGTATCCCACCTGGAACAGTAATAATTTGGGGAAATTCACTTGGTGTCCGGTCATAACACTTAAGTTACTGTAGAAATAAATACCACTTTGCTCATGACACCTTGTTACTAATGATCAAAACTAAACTGATGGGATCATAATAGCCTGTACTGGAAATGTCTTGCCTTTTGTGAGCAGGACATACTTGAGCAATTTCCCAGAGTAGCCAAGGAGATTAAAATGTTGTAACTGGGCAGTAACAACTTGGTTAGAAGCATAGAGACCTTACAGCATGATCTTAAGCTCCACAGCCAGGATGTCATCAAGGCCCACAGTCTTTACTGTGTCTAGTGCACTCAGCTGTTTCTGGATCGCACATAACAAACAAATTGACCACCTACTCATTGGCACCTGGGAAGGGGCCTGTGGTTAAGCTTTTTTTTGTTTGTGAATAGAGTAGCATGATGCACTTGGGGCAATTTTCACTTGTTGCAATTGTTGTTAAGGTGGTGACAATAGCCTCTAAATAAGGGCTCTCAGTCTCACTGTCCTATAATGTAGAGAACACAGCTAATGTCACTTTAAATTGGCGACCAAAAGATGTCCAAAGTGCCTGTCTGTTTCAGGCTGTAAATTCCTTTCAATTTGCAAAGCACTTTGTAAGTTAAAATTATTTGAACACAATTTGTGCTTTAGCACTTTTTATTATCATTGTTAGTACAGATGTGTATTCTATTAAGCAGCTGAAACTGCTATTTTAATATCGTTTTAAAAACCTGAAAATGAAAGGAAACAAACTTAGCCATTAGGAATCAAAACAATTTTGATCCTGGAAGGAAAAATAGCCAATCATCCAGAAAAAAACGTGTCAAAAGGTGCTGATGTGGGTCGTAGGGGAAGGCTGCACCAATTATGGAGCTAACCCTTCTTCTTTGGGCCTCATGCAAAGATGATTGTAAATGAATGGTACTCACTAGCTCCAAAACGTCAACCTTTTGAATCAATCTTACAGTGAACCTAAAAATTGCCTAAGTCAAAATCCTAGCAGTTGCGGTAAAGCTGACTTCTTCACAAGCCCACAGGTAAGGGAGAAAATAAAGCACAGAATGTATACAAGGCTTCTGAAGTCAGAAGAATGGACAATTTATAATGGTGGTAATCCAACGCCTCAGGAAAGGGAAGGAACTGAGAGGGGTTGGGATCGATACTGGGCAAGGTAGCTTACAATGGAGAGGCGTTTCCCTTCCTGACACCCTGTCCCCACCCAAATGTAAGGCCAGGGCTAGAAGAATCAAGAATAGCCTTCTGGCCTGGAGACCAACGAAGGCCTTTAAATAGTCACTTAAAAACTAATTGTGTCTGATAACTGGCGGGGGTGGTTAGTGGTAGGGAAAAAATCATAAACCCTGTTGCTACTCCTGGCCTAGGCCTCTGACCCAACCACAGTGGCCCCCCTATCAACCCAGGCCTTGGTTATTGGGCTCTAATATATCCCCCTGTCTCAGATCCTGGGGATGGTCCTTTCTTCTTGGAAGTCCTGTAGTCGACAGTGGGAGCCACTAGCTGTAAGTGGCAAATCCACAGGTGGCAAACCCTTCGCAGCCCATCTGTGGCCTTGACAGGCCCTGGCCATCATGCCCTACCGACCAGCATTCCACATCTCCATCAACGGTCTTCATCTTTGGGCCAGGATAGTGGTCACCTCACCCGCTGACACCACTACAATTGCTTGTGGCGGCTCCCAAAAGCAGAAATGTTCCCTGCAGGATCCAGGAATTCCGACAGCAGCCAGCAGCTTGACTGTTTGGGATGTAATCCCATGAAGGCTCACAAGAATGGTTATGGTGGACAGGTAACATTACAGCTAGCACTGAATTTTGCCCACTTTGTGTCTTAATATAAACAAAAAAAGCTAATTTAATATCTCTTCTGAATTCTTCAGCAGCAGTTCATGACTGTAACAAGTTAATATGATGAGGGATAGTAAGAACTGATGATGCTGGAGTCAAAGATAACACACCGTGCAGCATCAGAGGAGCAGGAAAGTTGACGTTTTGGCTCGTGACCCTTCTTCAGAAATTAAATTGATGAGGGTATGCCTTTGTTTGGGGACTGTTACTAAAAGTCATTGAATAGTGAATTTCAGGAGCTTAATGGGGCATTTTTAAGTGTCTGTCACAATTTTTTGCCTGAAATATGATGAGTCACACAGAGTGGAGAGTGTGGACATCCATTTACCTACCTAAATTAATTAGTATGCTTTTGGATGAATACCCAGTATTACTGCTTAAAATACAAGGTCTTGATTATAATTTTAACATGTAATGAACTAAGTAGGAACTGTTCACGTTAGTCCCAATTGCACTGGGTGTTCATCAGTCCAAGTATTAATCCTTAAAGACACATTTATGTGGGGTCAGAGGAGAACACATGCTTTTTAAAAATTTCAAAGATACACTTTATTCATAAAAATATCTTTATATACATACTTAGCCACTACAGCAGTTTGATTCTGTACAGTAGCATGTGAAGAAACAAACAATGGAGTCTGACTCTATCCAACAACAAACTTCGGGAATTTATTATATAGAGATAACAAGGTGTAGAGCTGGATGAACACAGCAGGCCAAGCAGCATCAGAGGAGCAGGAAAGCTCAGATTCTCCAGCATCGGCAGTCCTACAATCTCGGGAATTTATTACTTGTACAATAATACGTTTACATATATTTGAGGCACCCTGTCTTGCATATAGGCAGTCATATCCCTGAGGAGCACGAGGCTCTCAGAGGTTACCCTGCCGGTATAGCACAGGTCTGGTCAGGGTGAATCACCAAGCCCAAAGCAGACCTGACCCCGTTGGTGATAACCTTAGACAGGATTTTGTAATCTGCATTCATCAGTGAAATTGGTCACTAATTTCCAGTTTCCTTCCTCTTCCACTTCTGCTTGTAAATAAGGGTGATGATACCTTTCCTCAAGGATTCACACATACTACCTGTCAGAAGCATACTGTCGTACACTTCCAGCAGGTCCTGAGCAATCAAGTTGCACACAACTCAGCCAGTAGCCTGTTGCTTCCAGGAGATCTTTTTAAAGACTCGAGGGCCTTGGTCAGCTCATTCAGAGATAAAAGTAAGTCAGCCTCTGTCATCTTAGATCTCTGTGATAGAGGATAGGAATGACTGGCAAGCCACGCTGTCTGTGGGCTTCATGTCATACACTCACGCATAAAAGGATTTGCTGATCCTCAGGATGTCACACTGAGATGATGTTCGCAAGCCACCTTCTTCCTTCAGGCTGCTGAGCACAGAGCTCTCCTTGATCACCTTCCGGAAGAAGAAATGTGAGCACGTCTCATTCTGCTCCATGGAGCAGACCCTAGACTGGAAGATTATCCTCACACCTTGCTTCCTTCAAAGACTCTATTCCATTCTCCCAATTTCTCTGTCTCCATCGCATCAATGATGCCAACTTCAACGCGGGAGCCTCTGAAATGTCCACCTTCTTCCTCAATCAAGGATTCCCCAGCACCATTGTTGACAGGGCCCTCAGCCGGGTCTGACCCATCTTCTGCACTTCAGCCCTCACCCCCCTCTTCCCTTTCACAACAGCAATAGGATCCTGCTTGTCCTTACTTACCATCCCTCCAGCATCCACATCCAGAGGATCATTAGCTGCCATTTCCACCACCTCCAGCTAGATGCCACCACCAGACACATATTCCTCTTCCTTCCCTTATCAGCCTTCTGCAGGGACCATTACCTCCAGGACAGCCTGGTCCACTCTTCCTTCACCACTAACATCCCACCCCCCACAGCCTCATGGCACCTTCCCCTGCAACCATGGAAGGTGTAACACCTGTCCATTTACTTCCTCCTTCCTCAATATTCAAGGGCCCAAACACACCTTCCAGGTGAAGCAGCACTTTACCTGCACTTCCCACAATCTAGTCTACTGCATTCACTGCTCACAATGTGGTCTCCTCTGCACTGGGGAAATGAAGCATAGATTGCTTCACAGAGCGTCTACATTCTGTCCATAAGAACGACCCTGAACTTCCTGTTGCTTGCCACTTCAACACACTACCCAATTCCCAACATCTCTGTGTCAGGCTTGCTGCAGTGCTCCAGTGAAGCTCAGTGCAGGCTGGAAGAATAGCACCTCATTTTCTGCTTGGGGACCGTGTAGCCTTCTGGACTCCATATCGAGTTCAATAACCCCACACACCAGGCCTTGTTTTCACACAGTCTGCTATTACACACAACCCATTGTTAGCCACCAGCAGTCTTCATTAACAGCTATTCACCCTCCCAGCCAGGTTGTTATCCACTCCTTTGTCTGTTCAACTGTTCTTCTCGTTCTTTGGGCTCTATCCTCACTTGTCATTTACTCCTTAAACCTTCCCCCCAACTCTATCTTCTGCAATGTAAACTGACATTTTCCTAACTAGCATCAGTTCTGAGCAAGGGTCATTCGACCTGAAATGTTAACTGTGATTTCTCTCCACAGATGCTGCTAAGCCTGTTGAGTTTTGTTTAGCCATTTCTTTTTTTGTTTGTGGTTGAGGTAATGTCGGAGTTGTACAGAGTGTTGGTTAGGCCACAGCTGGAATATTGTGTGCAGTTCTGGTCATCTCACTAGAGGGGGTATAGAGGAGTTTCGCCATGATGTTGCCTGAGATTGAGAAATTGAGCTGTAAGGAGAGACTAGATAGGCTTGGACTGTTTTCTTTAGAGCAGAGAAGACTGAGGGGTGAAGTGATTGAGGTATTCAAGATTATGAGGGGCATGGACAGGGTGGATAGAGAGTAGATGTTCCCCTTGGTTGAGGGGTCAATCATGAGAGGGTATAGCTTTAGGGTGAGGGGCAGGAGATGCAGAAGAGATTTGAGAGAAAACTTTTTGACTCAGCGAGTAGTGGGAATCTGCAATTCACTGTCTGGGAAGGTAGTGCAGGCCAGAAACCTTACAATCATTAAAAAAATATTTGGATGAGTACTTGAGATATCATAACATGCAGGAATCGGGGAGAAGTGCAGGAAATTGGGATTAGCACACCTGTAGTGGTACTTATGTCAGCACAGACTTACTGGGTCGAAGGGCCTTTTCTGCGCTGTACAAATCTATGATTCTCTTCACAAAAAAGGTGCGGTTGACTGGAATCCTTCCTGCACCTTCTTCACAGTCCCCCTGACTGTATTGTGGATCCCCTGGCCTGAGGCACAGGCACTAGCAGAGGCCATAGATCTGGTTGACTGGTCACTGAATTAGCGTGAGGCCGAAGCCATCATAATGATCCACCAATTGCAACTCAGCTCAACTGACGATCCTCCAAGTTCTGCTCGCAATCACGATCCAGCAATGATCTCAAGCTCTTTTGATGATGAAGATTCTCAGCTCAGAGTCATTCTGGGAGAACCATCTTCTAGTTCATGGTCTCTCCCCTGCGAGGTAGGGTCAGGAGGAGAATGCATTCTATTCTTAGCAGCACAAAGATCTTGAAGCCTGTCCTTATCCTTACCTTGCTCACTTCCAACAGGCCCTAGCTGCCGACCAGCTCCGTGCAGATGGCAGCTAAACTGCATCACAAATTGGCTCCCACACTTTACAGGCAAAAGTCAAGTCTCACATGCATCAAACAGCTGGAGTTAGGGCTTTGATTTCCATGCATCTTACAACAGTTTCAAACAGGTATGCTGATTGTCAACTTCAGAATCTCCTGAATATGCCATTATTTACATTTTCAGCATCAGTGAGATGACCACGGTGCCCCCACCCAGCCGGTTATAAAGGGTAGGCTGCCTGTTTCGCATGTACAGAATTGATAGCCAATCGACTGAATTTCTCTCCTTTTGGCTTGATTATAGTATTTTCCTATTGATGTTCTTTTACAAGCTAACACTGAATATTGTAATGTAAAATGAACTTGCTTGTTGAGGTTCAGCTTTGCTGTCCAAACTTCCCCTCCCCCATGCCTAGTACCAGTCTGAACTGGATATCTCCAGTTTGAGCAGAACTTTAGATTAAGGCACCCTTCCTGTATCAGCTTTTACTCACAGCCTGTACTGCACAGCTCAAACAGTGTAAAAGATATTACACACAATTCACCAATATTCATTTAATATCATCGGTCTCAGCATCAAATAATTTTTTCAAATGTTCAGTGTATTTATGATATTGTACTTGATAATATAAAAATTAATAGAGAAAGCAAACACAGTTCAGTCCATGTAGTGAGAAATCACACTAGAACTTAAACAGGCAAATCATTAACCATTCATTGAAATGGGCGTTCCTGAATCCCAGAAAACCTTGTGGCATGGCTGTTACTGCTGCTCTGGGGTTCACTCAATCTTCTGTCAAAGATATGCCAGGAAATTGATAAAAAATTTCCTAGACACTCCAGAAGTAAGTTGACTGGAAAATATTATTTTATTATTCAGATGCACTGAAATATTTTTTTCATGTCATTGTCCAAAAATATTTTCGATCATTGATGTGCGATGACAAAAATCACATCCAGCTGTTTGGATGAACTTCACATCATCATTGTTATACCATAAACTAAAACATTTTGCCATGAGCTAGGACAACAATATGGTCCAATGTAAATTCCAATACACTCTCTGTGGACATGCTTAATTAAAAAAAAAATCTACTTCAAGGGAGACCTATGTTTGGCAGATTTGAGATAACTTAGAAAACAGGTGCATATGGAATAGCATACGTAATTAATCACTGTCCACCTTCAGATGGGTCATTTTAAGATACAGAACCGGTGCATATAAAATTTTGATTGATAATTCAGAGTAAGCTTTACAAATCTGTGCCCTTGGGGAATTAACAAATGGAAAATCTAGTGACCCTTGTGTTTGGATTCTCAATATAAATTCCTGATTGAA
>NC_063334.1:85755775-85799153 GCF_021869965.1 Rhincodon typus
ATAGGAGCAGGAAGCCTTCCTGCTCCTATGATGCTGCTTGGCCTGCTGTGTTCATCCAGCTCTACACCTTGTTATCTCAGATTCTCCAGCATCTGCAGCTCCTACTATCGGGGATATCTTCATCTTCCCCATCAGAACCTTGTTACCTCCAGTAATCTGGAGGGATCAACAGCCTATTGTAGAACCTGCCAAATTTCCAATTCACGAATGCCAAATGGATGAAATTAATGCGACTTTTAAACTGGATGGGCAACCTTTTCTTCCAGGTTATTGCCCCAGATGGTCAAGATGAAATTAATCCCCAACTCTTTCAAATTGCCAAGTAATGTTTGTGCTTCAAAATCAAAATTGAACACAGACTAACGGTAGTTATCATCAAAAATATCAATTGACAAATGGGTTATGTTTTGGCCTTGTTGTTCCTATATAATATCCCATAGGAAAAAATGCTTTGATGGACCTTTTAAAACACATTACTTGAAGGCAAACCAATGCTGTGAGGGTCTAACAAACACAAAGGGTTAATAGAGATAGTAGCAACTGCAAATGCTGGAGAATCCGAGACAACAAGGTGCAGGGCTGGATGAACACAGCAGGCCAAGCAGCATCATAGGAGCAGAGAGGCTGACGTTTCGGGACTAGACCCTTCATCAGAAAAGGGGGAGGGGAAGGGGGTTCTGAAATAAATAGGGAGAGAGTGGGAGGCGGATAGAAGATGGATAGAGGAGAGGATAGGTGGAGAGGAAACAAACAGGTCGAAGAGGCAGGGATGGGGCCAATAAAGGTGAGTGTAGGTGGGGAGTTAGGAAGGGGATAGGTCAGTCCAGGGAGGACGGACAGGTCAAGGGGGCAGGATGAGGTTGGTCGGTAGGTGATGGAGGTGCGGCTTGAGGTGGGAGGAGGGGATAGGTGGGAGGAAGAACAGGTTAGGGAGGCAGGGATGAGCTGGACTGGTTTTGGGATGCGGTAGGGGGAGGGGAGATTTTGAAACTTGTGAAATCCACATTGATACCATTGGGCTGCAGGGTTCCCAAGCGGAATATGAGTTGCTGTTCCTGCAACCTTCGGGTGGCATCGTTGTGGCACTGCAGGAGGCCCAGGATGGACCTGTCGTCTGAGGAATGGGAGGGGGAGTTGAAATGGTTCGTGACTGGGAGGTGCAGTTGTTTATTGCGAACCGAGCGTAGGTGTTCTGCAAAGCGGTCCCCGAGCCTCCGCTTGGTTTCCCCGATGTAGAGGAAGCCACACCGGGTACAGCGGATGCAGTATACCACATTGGCAGATGTGCAGGTGAACATCTGCTTGATGTGGAAAGTCTTGTTGGGGCCTGGGATGGGGGTGAGGGAGGAGGTATGGGGGCAGGTGTAGCACTTCCTGCGGTTGCAGGGAAAAGTGCCGGGTGTGGTGGAGCTGGAGGGGAGTGTGGAGCGGACAAGGGAGTCACGGAGAGAGTGGTCCCTCCGGAAAGCAGATAAGGGTGGGGAGGGAAAGATGTCTTTGGTGGTGGGGTCGGATTGCAGATGGCGGAAGTGTCGGAGGATGATGCGTTGGATCCGGAGGTTGGTGGGGTGGTACGTGAGGACGAGGGGGATTCTTTTTTCGTTCTTATTGCGTGGACGGGGTGTGAGGGATGAGTTGTGGGAGATGTGGGAGGCACGGTTGAGGGCGTTCTCGACCACCGAGGGGGGGAAGTTACGGTCCTTGAAAAACGAGGACAACTGAGATGTACGGGAATGGAATGCCTCATCCTGGGAGCAAATGCGGCGGAGGCGAAGGAATTGGGAATAGGGGATAGCATTTTTGCAGGAAGGTGGGTGGGAGGAGGAGTATTCTAGGTAGCTGTGGGAGTCGGTGGGCTTGAAATGAATATCGGTTTCTAGGTGGTTGCCCGACATGGAGACAGAGAGGTCCAGGAAGGGGAGAGAGGTGTTAGAGATGGTCCAGGTGAACTTCAGGTTGGGGTGGAAGGTGTTAGTGAAGTGGATGAACTGTTCGAGCTCCTCGTGGGAGCACGAGGCGACGCCGATACAGTCATCAATGTAACGGAGGAAGAGGTGGGGTTTAGGGCCGGTGTAGGTACGGAAGAGGGATTGTTCCACGTAACCTACAAAGAGGCAGGCGTAGCTTGGGCCCATGCGGGTACCCATGGCCACCCCCTTTGTCTGTCGGAAGTGGGAGGAATTGAAAGAGAAGTTGTTGAGGGTGAGGACGAGTTCGGCTAAGCGGATGAGGGTGTCAGTGTAGGGGGACTGGTCGGGCCTGCGGGACAGGAAGAATCGGAGGGCCTTAAGGCCATCTGCATGGGGAATGTAGGTGTAGAGGGACTGGACGTCCATGGTAAAGATGAGGTGTTGGGGACCGGGGAATTGGAAGTTCTGGAGGAGGTGGAGGGCGTGGGTGGTGTCACGGACATAGGTAGGGAGTTCCTGGACCAAGGGTTAATAGATGGTTTAAATTTCTCTTGTATTCGATTGAAAATAAAGTGTGAGACGACTGCCTCCCATTGACCTTCTGAGATTCTTCAGAAAATAATTCTAACTTCAAAGTGAAAGGGAAAAAAATTACAAATCTGAATTCCTGATAATGTATAAAATATAGATCGTAATTTAAAGAAAAGAATTATAATTACCATGGTCCAGAAGTACAATATGGTGCATTCCCCATCCCTGAACAGTGAGTCCCAAAGTTTCAGATTTTAGAATTCAGGCTCCATCTTGATGGAGTCAACATAACTTCAAAGACTGGCTGTCAGCAAAGACCAGTGGAAAATAACATTACATGCAGCTTCTGGTAAATAGTTCTGGGAATTAGTTGCAGGATCGGGATGGCCTGAGATCAGAGTCTGGATTAGATCCATAACTGGAGGGCTTAACAGCAATAGTCAGGTTTGGGAATCTGGAGATGGCTGGCCAGGAAACGAGTGCTTGATGATAGGACTCCAAGGATCATGGTTCCAGAATCCAGGAATCTAAGAATCCCAGAAGTAGGAGAAGAGAGAATGGGGTGATACGGCACTTCATGTAGCACTGGTTGCAAACCTGAACTGCTGTAATGTGAGTGTTCAGTTGCAACAATCAGTTCCTTTTATGTGTGTTTGAACCATGCAGCCCTCCTCTTCATGGGTCTGTATTCAGCTAAGTTACTTAAAGTCCTCGATTGTTTTTCACAAGCAACTCTTGGGCTTGATTTTCAGCCCTGATGAGGGAGGCATAAGTAAGTGTTGACATGTGGAAAGCGCAGCTGTGTTAGGTATAAGAATAGGATGTGCCAAATAGTAGCATCCAGACCAGATTATTGGGGCCTTAGCTGTCTGAATAACAATAACAATAGATACTGAGCACAAATGTTTAATGTAAACAAGCACGGATTCATCAGCTGAAGCTGGGCTGTAGGTAGTTTCAGCAGGATATTAAACTTCATAGCACGAAATTTCACAAGGTCCAGAGTCAATGTTGAAGACTCTGACAACTCCATGACAATGCTTTAACATTACACTACCACCACCTCTGGTGGGACTTTGTAGCCAGGATAAACGCATCGATGGTCATGCAGGAGTCTGGGATATTGGTGGTGAAGTATGATTCTGTCAAGCTTTTGTTTGATTAGCCTGAGGGAAAACTCCACTATTTCTGGGACAAGGCCATAGATATTAGTGAAAAGAACTTTCCAAGGTTGATTGCACAGGTTATACCTTTGTTGCATCCAGGACCTTGTTTGATAGAGTTACATATACCTCATGTCACAGCAGCCCCCATCCCATGCAAAAATACATTTTGTAAGAAGTTAGGTGTTGTGGGCTCTAACATATAGATCTGCTCGGTGGTGAAGCCAGGTTTTGTATCCTGGACTAAGTCAATAAGCTGGCATTCAAAGAAATCTTTAGAAAGCACTTCAATACCAGGTACTGTGTCATATTCTGCATCACATGAAACACAGGTAAAGGAATAGGCAACTTCGCCATAAGTACGAATAAAAATATCTCTACATATTTGCAAATCATTTCCATGACTATAATTTCTTCAAGACAGGAGACTGCTTCTATTTAGGTCAATATTTTCTAGCAAAATGCACAGTAGATTATTTCTTATTGCTTCATTCCCTTCTTTAAGCAGCTAGTGAACTTACCCTATTTCCAATGCATTGGATAAATTGGGGCTAAATCTTGTACAGGGTTCCACCAGCCTCCCACCATTACATTGATTAGAGACAAGCGGAACTTCACTGAAAATGGAACACGAGTTGCACTGAGTCTTCACTGTTCTCAGAATTTGGGCTTGACTTACAAAGGATAGAGTCTCTGCCCACATTTAGCAAATAAGTCCAGGAATGCAGAATCAGAAGGTTACAGCGCATAGCAGAAGAATTCTGTTTCTACAGATTGATATGTAATGTATTTTGGGCAGCTAGTTTACAAAATCACTTTCAATGTAGTGGCCTCCTTTTACATGAAAGTGGACTGTACTAGGTCATGTTACTTGGTGCCTAAATATATGTCAGAGTTTTATGGAAATTCAAAAGGACATGACTGGGATAGGTCTGGGAAAACTCCTGGCACCCATCAACCATGCCAACCACCCTTCAACCCACTTCAAATGGATTCTGGAATTTTTGGCTGTCAGAGCAGGGTCATTGTAGAGATACCAATAACAGCACTTGTAAGTATCTGTCATGCAACATAGGAGCTCCCAGTAAATTGTTAACCTCCTGTGTAAATATTATTACAATATCCCCAGGAAATTCAAAGCAAATTTGATCAATTCAACATTTATTCAAGTTTTTTTTATATTACCTGTTTAAACAATGCTACATCTAGCTGGGTTTTACTTTTTAAATGTCTGAAAAAATTGTTTTCCTTATCAAAACAAGGTTGCTGGGATATAACTTCCTTTAATTAAAACCATTCAAAGAACAATATACTTTGGATGCATATAAATAGGCTGTGTTTGAAACTAGATTTTCAAAATGCACTTCTAAATTCAGCCTCAGCAAAACCTGTTTATAACAGGTTTTTTTCCGCAATGCAGTTGAAAAAAACATAACCAATAAAACCACATCATCAGATTTGAAGCCACCTACAAGGTTCCTAAAGTTAATAAGTAACATAAGGATGAAGTTTTCGGGAAATAAAATAACTGGAGCCAAAATGTACAATGCTCATATTGGCAACAAAAGTAATTGAAAGAGTTTTATCCAGTGATCTTCCATTTACTAAAGATTTGGCTGAAAAGTTATTTATATGATTCTTTCCCGTCCTTGGTTTAGATACATTCCTTCAGTCATGTTGTAATTTTTCACCTTTGATTTTTTCAAGGCCAAGAAGTGAATACATGGGCACTTTGTGTACTCTTTACAGTATCACAACAAAATACAGCCTACAGCATGATGTGTAGTGTTTATAGAAAACATGGAAGGTCAAACAAATTTCCAATGTAACTCAGCAAGAAGTTGAGACCAAGACACAGGCAACAGCCTGGTAAGACTCACTAGATACAAAATTACATAACCTCTTGAAATTGGGAATGAAGATCAGGAAGTACCATTAACCAATGCCTATTGATCACAACACAAGTAGTACGCCAACTTCGTGTTCAATTTTTATTTCAGTAATCCCTGTGTACAGTTAGCACTAACCATGCTGTTTTTGACTGGACATAGCAACAGGAAGTCAGTATTGTGATTAGCAAGCAAGTAAAGCTAGCCTACATGCTTAACGTTATGTTACTCCTTTTAAAGAGAAGATGCAATGTGGCTGCAGCAGACACAAGAGTCATGACTGAAGAGAATCCGACCTGGAAAAGAATGAGGAAGAGGAAAGAATGAGCTGCCTTGAGCTTTTCCAATTTTTTGCAGGATAGACTAATGTAAATGGAATAATATCCTGCATCTACAGAGGGAAAGGAGAAGCTTTGGACATATTGAAGGGCAGAGGGATCAAAAAGCTGTGAAAGTCAATGCCAGGGATCAAGCCCTGAAGACTTAGATGCAGAACTAAAAGAACAACGATCTCATGAGAGTAGTTAAGATCAGTGAATGCATCTTCAAATGGCATGTCTTATCAAGTGCAATGATCACCTTGGGTACTACTCCAATAACTCCACTCCCATTAGGCAACTATAATCATATCTCAGATCTAACATTCATATGCCTCACCTTGGCATCAGTATAAACTTGGCACTGCAGCAAGTTTCACATTGACATCTTGCACATGTTGCTAGCTTTCAACTAAGACATCCACAGCACCCATACACATTACACTACACTTAGTGGACTCGGCAGATGGAGCTAATTGGCAAGAGACAAATGTGCCTGAAAGTCTTAACCACAGTACTAGGATTTGCATTGCGGACCCTGTGGCCAAAGGCAGGGCTGAAAGCACAGAAGATGGGGTATTCGCAAGCCTAATTATTCTTTTCACATTTCACTTCTTCCTCATCTTACACTGATTCTGATCGACGAGTTGCAAAAGATGCAAGCACATACCTCTAACTTCCCACCCTTCCTGGAACCTCCATCCTATTCTTGTACCCTTTTCCTATCTGATACAGAAGTGTTATAAAAGTGGAGCAAAACCAAAATAAAAAGTGATACTAATATCTTCGCGTAACTTTATGGTTGCAACCTGTACACCAAACATCTGCAATTTACACATCTTAGCAGTCAGTTTGGAGGCAGGAAATACTAAGCATTTGTGGAATGCAGACAGGACAGGGGCAATGTTAGCTCTAATTTCTGCTCACTTGAGGGCAAGAACATACATAGGCTTCACTGCAGAGGATTCAGTTGGATACTGTGATGAGCTAGGGTATGGCAGAAAGCAAATGGATATATTCCATAGAATGCTTGCGTATTGGGAAGCCTGCCAAAAGGCCTGATGTCAAAGTCTAGGAGCACTGTAGGATCCAGCAGCAACCCAGCACAGGGTTTTGCATATCCGTTTTGGCATGGATGTGGTGGCCAGCTTCATTCAAGTATTTTGTATTCTCTGGACCCAACAATAATGCAGCATCTAATGGTGATTGTTGCAGGTTCCACTACACTACAAGCATCAGTCACCCAATGTCGATGTTTGGGCAGCTTTTATATATGACCATCATGGCTGTGGATTACAGTGTTCAAAGTAATTGACTTGCAAGGTATCACAGAGGTTTAGCAATATGTCCTCCAACAGATTACCAGGATATCTGCAGAGCCACCTGGTGGGGTAGCAGAAACTGTTGCTCTCTCTGACCTACTATTCTGCAAGTTCCTCTCCAATTTGCTCACATCCTGAACTGGAAATATATTGTTCCTTTATTATCGCTGGGTCAAAATCCTGGAAAGCCCTCCTCAACAGCATTGCGTATCCACCTACACCAAATGGACTACAGCTGTACAAGAAGGCAGCTCACCATCACCTTCTAAAGGGCAAGTAGGGATGGGACAATAAGTGTTGGTGCAGCCAGCAATGCCCACTTTTTTCTTTACTCATTAACAGGATGAGGGCATCACTGGCTAGGCAGCATTTATTATCCATACCTAATTGCCCAGAGAGTAGTTTAGAGTCAACCACATTGCTGTGGGTCTGGAGTCACACGTACACCAGACCAGGTAAGGATGGCAGCTTCCTTCCCTAAAGGGCATCGTGCTAAGGGATTTTTTTTAAGACAATCAACAATGGGTTCATGGTCATCATTGGATTCTTAATTCCAGATTATTTATTGAATTCAGATTTCACCATCTGCCGTGGCAGGATTCGAACCCGGGTCCCCAGAACATTATCTGGGTCTCTGGATTAACAGTCCAACGATAATACCATTAGGCCATCGCCTCCCCTCTAATATCATGAATACATTTTTAAAACTTTACCAGCATCCTTGCTGATGCCTGTTAAACAATCTAGCTGTTGCCTATTGCCAAGATGCTGCATCTACAGAAGGGCCTTCTAGGCTCAGAGATGCTTAAGGTCACTTTCCAAAGTAATTTACAGTTCCCTCCAGATAAATTTATCAGCATGCCCCACTGGCTAGTCTTTGGAAAGATAGGCTAAAGAAACAAAATTGAGTTTCTTTGAATAGAGCTTCAGTGATCTCCATTATACAGCAGTGACTGCAAACTTCAAGATATTGCTAATATCTCCATTGCCAAGGAGATAAATGCATAAAATTCCTGAGCCACTATTGCCGAGAAGGAGATGATGCTGCACTGTTATTTTACCACTCTCAAGGTTGCAAAGCAGTGTTAAGAACTGGACTTTACTAAAGCATTTGACAAGGTCCCTGATGGTAGGCTGATCCAGAAAATTAGGTCACATGAGATCCACAGTGGTTTGGTAAGTTGGACATAAAATTGGTGTAGTCATAGAAGACAGAGGGTAGTTGTGGAGGAGTGTTTTCCTGACTGGAACTCTGTGATCAGTGGTGTTCCACAAGGATCAGTATTGGTACCTCTGTTGTTTGTACTAAATATAAATGATTTGGATGAACATGTAGGTGATCTGATTTAGTAAGTTTGCAGAAGACATGAAAATCGGTGGAGTTGCAGATGGTGAGGAAGGTTTCCCAAGGGAGTTTTACGTGTTTCAGTGGAGTATATACATACAGGATACAGATCAGTTGAAAAGTTGGATGCAGAAATACCAGATGGAATTTATTCCAGAAGAGTGTGAGGTGGTACATTTTGGGAGATCAAATGTGAGAGGCAAGTATGCAGTAAATGGTAGGACACCTAGGAGCATTGATAAATAGAGGGATCTTGGGGTCCAAGTCCATAGCTCCCTGAAAGTGGCAGCACAAATGGACAAGGTGTAAAGGAGGCATACAACATATTTGTCTTTATCAGCTGGGCATTGATTATAAAAGTTAGTAAGTCATGCTGCAGCTGTATAAAACTTTAGTTAGGCCACATTTGGAATACTGCGTGCAGTTCTGGTTGCCAAACTATAGAAAGGATGTTGAAGCTTTGGAAAAGAAGTTTACTAAGACATTGCCTGGATTGAAGTGTTTAGCTGTAAGGAGAGGTTGAAGAAATTTGGATTGTTTTCGCCACAGTGTCACAGGCTGAGGGCAGTCTGATAGAAGCATATAAAATTTTGATAGGCATGGCTAGGGTGAATAGTTGGAGACTTTTTCCCAGGGTGGAAATGTCAAATACTGAAAGGGGGAGAGGTGGATGTAAAGTGAGAGGGAGAAAGTTTAACAGAGATGCGCGAGGTGTACAGAAGGTAATTGGTGTCTGGAACGCGCTACCAGGGGAAGTAGTAGTAGCAGATACAACAGCAACAGTTAAGAGGCATTTAGACAGACACATGAACAGAGGGAGAGAGGGATACGGGCCATGTGCAGGCAGATGGGATTGGTTTAGAATGGCATCATAGTCAGCACAGACATGACGGACTGAACAGCCTGTTCTATGTTCCAAGAAGCACAAAATTACTTCACCTCGCAATATCTGGCAAGAAAAGATACTCAGTCATTTTCCTTTCTGCATTGCCTTACTGGTCGCCACACCTTTTACCCTCAAACAAACAAATAGCACCAACATCAATATGCAAAATGTCCACTTACCTTCACTGAAACACATAAAACTCCCTTGGGAAACCATCAAAACACCTCCTTCCATTCATCTATCTTCATATTCCAGTATTTCTACATCAAAAGGATTAACTTACATGCCAGGTACAACATTTATTTAGTTTTCTTCAACGTCTTTAACTGTCACCTTTACTAATTAAATGGTTATTAACTTGAGAGCTGTGAAACTAATATAAGCCAATTGAGACTGCTAAACTATCTAGTGCGAGCTTTTATTCTAAAACAAACAAATATTACTCCCAGTAGAAATACTGACATTTATGCCATGTCTTAGAGAATTCTCTAAGACACACACACACACACACATTTGGGTTTACAACAAGATCTCAAAAGCCACAATTAGATGATTGACTATGGGCATGAGGACTAGCCCCTGGTTTTCTTTGAGTAGTCTCAAGAAGTCTTCAGTTCCCACCTGAAGCACTCAGACAAATAGACAGCACCTTAGTACACAGCCACATCTTCAGTAATGTACACTCTCACATTACTGCTGCAAGTTCCAGACCAAGTTACAGGAGATTTCATTTGGAAGCACTTCATTAAAGGGCCCTTAATTTTCTTTGAGCCTGAATAAGTGGCTCAGTTGTGAAGTAGTTGGTGAGGAACAATGGAAGGCACCAAGATATGGCCGACTATTTCCCACAACCATGGAGACAGCAGGGCTGAAGGAAGGGTTTCCAAAGCTGGGAAATTATTTGACTCCTACCTCCCTTATATCCAGTGATTGGAACAGTGAGAAGAACATTGTGTTCACACAAGCTTAAGTGTAGAAGTGGGCCCCACCACAATTTGCAGACCCATAGCTAAGAAAACAAGTGTAAGAACATGTATTAATTAGCCCTGAAGTGGACTGATCATCTTGTTGGACCAGAAGTTTGGAAAGGGACATACTTAGCATTCCTTCAAGTGGTTATATAACACTATATGCACTTTGGACACTATACATTTGAAAGGATGTCAAGGTCATTGACAGGGTGCAGAAGAGACATAAAAGAATACTGCCAAGAATGCCAGTCTTCAGTTACATGGAGAGAATGGAGAAACTATGGGTGTTCTCCTCAGACTGGAGAACGCACGGGAAATAAAAAGAGGTGCCCAAAACCATTAACAGTTTTGAAAGAATAAATAAGGAAAAACTGTTTCGAGTGACAGGAAGGATTGATAACCAAAGTACACAGATTTAAGATAACAACAGACAAATAAGATGAGGATAGTTTTTTTTCTATTAACACAGGAAGATGTTATGATCAGAATTGTACTGCTTGGAAGGGTGCACATAGATTCCTTCAAGCCCAAATCAGTATAACGTAGATTAGGATAGCGTCCTTTCTGGGCCATCTGGAAGTATTTTGTTGAGTAAACAATATGAAGTTTGAGGTTGTAGACTTGCTCGCCGAGCTGGTGTATTTGTTTGCAGACGTTTCATCAACCTGCTAGGTAACATTGTCGGTGCGCCTCCGGTGAAGTGTTGGTGTTCTGTCCCACTTGCTATTTATATGCTTCGGTTTGCTGGGGTGCTTGGCATCACTTCCTGATTTAACTTAGTTCATGGGTGATCTGATTCTAGCCTCAAATCTACATTCCCGCCAATCCTTGATGGCATGTGACTCTCTTTAGTTTTGATAGCAGTAGAAGATACTTCATCTCAGGATTGTTACCAGTGCCATGTGCTAGTCAGAGTAGAAATGAAAGAATAGGCAGGATAAATGAGTGGCTTGAGAGATGGTGCAGGAGAGAGGGGTTCAGATTTTTGGGACATTGGGACCGGTTCTGGGGGAGGTTGGGACTATTACAAATTGGACGGTCTACACCTGGGCAGGACTGGAACCAATGTCCGAGGGGGTGCTTTTGCTAACGCTGTTGGGGAGGGTTTAAACTAATGTGGCAGGGGGGTGAGAACCAAATGAGAAGGTTAGTGGACAGTAAGGAGGTAGTAGCTAAAGCCGGTAAGGAACTAGATAATGAAGTCAGTGTGACTAAGGGGAAGAGTAGGCAGAGAGCAGATGATGAACGCAAAGGGACAGGTGGTCTGAGGTGCATTTGTTTCAATGCGAGAAGTGTAGTAGGTAAGGCAGATGAACTTAGGGCTTGGATTAGAACCTGGGAGTATGATGTTATTGCTATTACTGAGACTTGGTTGAGGGAAGGGCAAGATTGGCAACTAAATATCCCAAGATATAGATGCTTCAGGCGGGATAGAGAGGGAGGTAAAAGTGGTGGAGGAGCTGCATTACTGGTCAAAGAGGATATCACAGCTGTGCTGAAGGACGGCACTATGGAGGACTCAAGCAGTGAGGCAATATGGGCAGAGCTCAGAAATAGGAAGGGTGCAGTAACAACGTTGGGGCTGTACTACAGGCCTCCCAACAGCGAGCGTGATCTAGAGGTACAAATATGTAAACAGATTATGGAAAGATGTAGGAGCAACAGGGTGGTGGTGATGGGACATTTTAATTTTCCCAACATTGACTGGGATTCACTTAGTGTTAGGGGTTTAGATGGAGCAGAATTTGTAAGGAGCATCCAGGAGGGTTTTATAGAGCAGTATGTAAATAGTCCAACTTGGAAAGGGGCCATACTGGACGTGGTGGTTGAAGTTTCAGTAGGGGATTACTTTGGGAATAGTGATCACAATTCCATAAGTTTTACAATACTCATGGACAAAGATGAGAGTGGTCCTAAAGGAAGAGTGCTAAATTGGGGAAGGCCAACGATAGCAAAATTTGACAGGAGCTGGGGAAGGTGGATTGGGAGCAGCTGTTTGAGGGTAAATCCACATTTGATATGTGGGAGGCTTTTAAAGAGAGGTTGATTAGAGTGCAAGACAGACGTGTCCCTGTGAAAATGAGGGATAGAAAGGGCAAGATTAGGGAACCATGGATGACAGGTGAAATTGTGAGACTAGCAAAGAGGAAAAAGGAAGTATACATAAGGTCTACGCGACTGAAAACAGACGAAGCTTTGGAAGAATATCGGGAAAGTAGGACCAATCTGAAATGAGGAATTAAGAGGGCTAAAAGGGGTCATGAAATATCTTTAGCAAACAGGGTTAAGGAAAATCCGAAAGCCTTTTATTCGTACAGAAGGAGCAAGAGGGTAACTAGAGAAAGGGTTGGCCCACTCAAGGACAAAGGAGGGAAGTTATGCGAGGAGTCAGAGAAAAGGAGTGAGATTCTTAATGAGTACTTTGTGTCGGTATTCACCGAGGAGAGGGACACGACGGATGCTGAGGTTAGGGATAGATGTTTGATTACTCTAAGTCAAGTCGGCCTAAGGAGGAGGGAAGTTTTGGGTATTCTAAAAGGCATTAAGGTGGACAAGTCCCCAGGTCCGGATGGGATCTATCCCAAGTTACTGAGGGAAGTGAGACAGGAAATAGCTGGGGCCTTAACAGATATCTTTGCAGCATCCTTGAGCACGGGTGAGGTCCTGGAGGACTGGAGAATTGCTAAATTTGTCCCCTTGTTTAAGAAGGATCGCAAGGATAATCCAGGTAATTATAGACCGGTGAGCCTGACGTCAGTGATGGAGAAGCTGCTGGAGAAGATACTGAGGGATAGGATCTATTTACATTTGGAAGAAAATGGGCTTATTAGTGATAGGCAGCATGGTTTTGTGCAGGGAAGGTCATGTCTTACCAACTTGATAGAATTCTTTGAGGAAGTGACAAAGTTGATGGATGAGGGAAGGGCTGTAATGTCATATACATGGACTTCAGTAAGGCATTTGATAAGGTTCCCCATGGTAGGCTGATGGAGAAAGTGAAGTCGCATGGGGTCCAGGGTGTACTAGCTAGATGGATAGAGAACTGGCTGGGCAACAGGAGACAGAGAGTTGTAGTGGAAGGGAGTTTCTCAAAATGGAGAACTGTGACCAGTGATGTTCCACAGGGATCTGTGTTGGGACCACTATTGTTTGTGGTATACATAAATGATCTGGAGGAAGGTATAGATGGTCCGATTAGCAATTTTGCAGGTGACACTAAGATTGGTGGAGTAGCAGATAGTGAAGGGGACTGTCGGAGAATGCAGCAGAATATAGATAGATTGGAGAGTTGGGCGGAGAAATGGCAGATGGAATTCAATCCAGGTAAATGCGAGGTGATGCATTTTGGAAGATCCAATTCAAGAGCGAACTATACGGTAAATGGAAAAGCCCTGGGGAAAGTTAACGCACAGAGAGATCGGGGTGTTCTGGTCCATTGTACCCTGAAGGTGGCAACGCAGGTCGATAGAGTGGTCAAGAAGGCATACAGCATGCTTTCATTCATCGGACGGGGTATTGAGTACAAGAGTTGGCAGGTCATGTTGCAGTTGTATAGGACTTTGGTTCGACCACATTTGGAATACTGCGTACAGTTCTGGTTGCCAAATTACCAAAAGGATGTGGGTGCTTTGGAGAGGGTGCAGAGGAGGTTCACCAGGATGTTGCCTGGTATGGAGGGCGCTAGCTATGAAGAGAGGTTGAGTAGATTAGGATTATTTACATTTGAAAGACGAAGGTTGAGGGGGGACCTGACTGAGGTCTACAAAATCATGAGAGGTGTAGACAGGGTGGATGGCAAGAAACTTTTTTCCCAGAGTGGGGGACTCAATTACTAGGGGTCACGATTTCAAGGTGAGGGGGAAAAAGTTTAAGGGAGATATGCGTGGAAAGTTCTTTACGTAGAGGGTAGTGGGTGCCTGGAACGTGTTGCCAGCGGAGGTGGTAGAGGCGGGCACGATAGCGTCATTTAAGATGTATCTAGACAGATACATGAATGGGCAGGGAGCAGAGGGATACAGATCCTTGGAAAATAGGTGACAGGTTTAGATCAAGGATCTGGATCGGCGCAGGCTTGGAGGGCCGAAGGCCTGTTCCTGTGCTGTAATTTTCTTTGTTCTTTGTTGTTCATCTAAACGAGGGTAGTCACAGCCATCACTTTTAGGGTTGTATGTTTTTTTTGTTCTAATTTAACTAACCTTAGGAGGATGTTATAGTCATAGAGCTGTACAGCATGGAAACAGACATTTCAGTCCAACTTATCTGTGCCGATATTCTAAATTAATCAAGTCCCATTTGCCAGAATTTGGCCCATGTCCCTCTAAACCCTTCCTATTCACCTATCCATCCAGGTGCCTTTTAAATATTGTAATTGTATCAGCCTCCACCACTTCCTGTGGCAGTTCATTCCATACACACACCACCCTTTGTATGAAAAAGGTGCCCCTTAGGTCCCTTTTAAATCTTTCTCTTCTCACCTTTAACCTATGCCCTGTAGTTTTGGACACCCCCACCTGAGGGAAAAGACCTTGGCTATTCACCATATCATGGTTTTATAAACTTCTACAAAGTCACCCCTCAGCCTCTGATGTTCCAGGGAATATAGTCCCAGCCTATTCAGCCTCTCCCTATGGTTCAAACCATCCAAACATGGCAACATCCTTGTAAATCTTTTCTGAACCCTTTCAAGTTTTGCCACATCTTTCCTATAGCAGGAAAACCAGAATTGAACGCAGTATTCCAAAAGTGGCCTAACCGATATCCTGAACAGCCACAACATGACCTCCCAAATCCCATACTCAATTTTTTCGTCTACGAGATTATGGGGGCCAGCAAAAGTTTCAAGTGGTTTTTCTTAGATTGTTGTTGTTTACCCTCTTTCACTTTTTGATTGGGATTGAAGATAATACACATCCTTCCACTCAGGAAAGAGAATTCCTGCTTCTGAAGTACATAGGAAGATTCTCAGATTGTCAAATGAAAGGAACGTTTGTTTAAAAGTTCAAATAGAATCAGTCAATAGTCCTACAAGCAGTGTGGTTTTCTGGGTCATTATTTACACGAAGGCCTGAGCTGTTTACTTCAAATAACTTCAATGTCATGCAAACAATTTTTTTAAGAGTATTAGTTGTGACTCTTGCTCTAAAGCAATGAAGATAAATGCTGTAAATGCTGTTCAAACCTTTGATAATATTAGTTTAGTAAAGCTTATATCCTGAAGAAATACAAGATGTTAAAAGGTAGATTTTCCAGAAAGTGTTAAGTAATGCAACCCATTTATTTAAAGTAGATTAATGCCAGCAAAACAACTAAGGAGATCAAAAAACCTGGATTTATTCATCAGAAAATCAGAAACATTTGGATACAACCTAGGATCATCAAGGAAACAAACAAGAAAATAATGCAAATAATTCAAAGTAGAAAAGATGTGCATCTCAGCAGTTAGGGCATCTCAGATAACACCATACACGATCTGTCATGTAGAAATATGTCAGAAGCCTAACTTAAAACAATGATAATTATTAAGGGTGTGCATGTGAGTGTTTGAATAATTTCTTACGCTGCTAAAGTTTCTGGTTTTATAATGAGGGAACAATATGGTTCTCTTTGTTGTATTGTGGGCCATTTTCTCCTGGAATGAGAGAAAGGGAAGTGGTAAGGAAGATGAGAGTGGCTGAGACAGCTGTTAGCGCTATTGCACAGGGGAGAAAGGTGCTGAGGAGTGAGTAAGCTGCGCAGAGGGCATGTGGGGATTGTAGTGTAGGGGAATTGGAAAGGTGAGAGTGAATGAAAGATGAGGTATGCAATAGGGAGAGAGGTAAAGCATGTACTTTGTTGGCAGGTGCAACAGTAGCAGAGACAGTGTGAGTATGAGGTAGCAGAGAGCAGATAGTGGCACTTTGGCTAATTGACCTTCTTCCTTCACTGCTAGACATTCCTCCAGATGTCTGGGAATGCCATGGCCCAAGTAGCAATCTCAGTACAGGGTGGTAAGGTCTGATGGTGTGACGTCCTCTGCTAGGCCTGGGGGAAGACGAGATCCCTGGTCTGCACAATATCATCCACCAGGACCTTGAGGCGCCTGTTCACAAAATGGGGTGCCAATGTTCCCTCATCTGTCACTTCCTGGGCAGATATCACGAACCATGTGGGGCAATTCTGGACTAGCAACGCTTGCAAGGTGCACAATAGACTTTTAAATATAGCACAGGCACCAGAGAAGCCAGTCTATTCTGGGATGTCTGGGCAGTGGCCAGTTCTTCTGGGAAAGACAAGTGGCAGAATCCAGCTAGCATCGGATGACAAGCGTGCCATGGGGTGTGGTAGACAGTTGAAGTGATCACTTAGCTCTTGGTCTTGAGCTCTTGGGGTTCCTCTGGGATGTAGTGAGCAAGTTTGAAAGATGTATCCTGTCTCCTACAAGACAGACATGAAGTTCTCATTAGAATAAGGTGTAGAATGTTGGACTGCTGCAGGATCAGAGCATCATGGCAACTTCCAGGTCATCTGAAACAAACCAGCTTGAACCACTTCTTGTAGCTATCCAATGATGGAATATAATTCTGTGCAGTCAATCAAAAATTCCTCAGTTAATCCGGTGGTGCTCACATGTGTGAACTTGAATGTTCGGTGGCAGCTGCTGGGACCAAGTCAGAGAGGTGATTGAGACTGCCACTCATTTTGGCCATAACCGTTACAGGGGAATTTCTCATGGCTTGATGCTTGGGAAGGAAACTACTTGTGTTCTGCTTGCAGCTGAGAGACCTTTAAGAGATCACTGGTGATGTGACAAGAAAAATGATTATAGTTTTTGCAGATCAATCAGTTCAGCACTAGGACTTTTCTTCAAGAGTTCCTCAGGGGAATGACCTAGGCCTAAGCATCTACAGCTTCATAAATGACTTTTCCTCCATCATAAGGCCAGGTATTCACTGATGATTGCACAATGGTCAGTGCCGCTTGTGACTTCTCAGGTACTGATGCAGGACATGTCTAAATGCAGCAAAACCTGGACAATATTCAGGCTGGGGCTGGTAAGTAGCAAGTGATATTCACACCACATAGAAGTGGCAGGCAATAATCATCTCCAACGAGACTGAATCTAACCATCCTCCTGCATACTCAATGGCTTTACAACTGCTGAATCCTCACTGTCAACATCCTGGGGGTTACCGCTAACATGAAATTTAACTGGGACAAGCTATACAAACACTGTGGCCGCAAGGGCAAGTCAGAGGCTAGGAATGCTGCAGTAAATAACTCATGCTAGGCACCTCCAGCAAAGCCCTAGATGGATGATCCAATTGGCATTTCTGACTGAAGCTTGTTGCAAATGCTTCTGCCTTATCTTTTGCAATGATGATCTGGGCTTCACCATTATTAAGTATGGGAGTATTTGTGATTTAAGAAAAACTTTACTGATATATGCACTGTGGGCTAGGCCAGCATTCATCGCCCACACTAGTTGCAAAGTGTCAACAACATTGCTCTGGGTCTGTAGTCATGTGTAGGCCAGACCAGGTAAGGATTACAGATTTCCTTCTCTTATGGATACTTATGAACCAGATGGGCTTTTATTATGGCAATCAACAATGGTTACATGTTTTCCATTAGTCTAGCTTTGTGTACCAAACATCTTTTATTGAATTAATTTTTCACCTTCTGCCATAGTAAGATTTGAACCCTTCTCCTCAGAACTTTTGCCAGTGGTTCTGTATTACTAGGTCAGTGACATTTCCCTATGCCATCACCTTTCTTTAATATGCACCACCATTCATGGCTGGAAGGAGGCAAGGGTCACTTGGAATGTTAACTCTGCTTTCTCTTCACAGTCAATACCAGACCTGTTGAGTTTCCCAAGCAATTTCTATTCTTGTGCTTAGATCTGAACCATTGGCTGTGGAATCATTTAACCCTGCCCATCACTTACTGCTTATGCTATCAGTCCTGTGTTGTAGCTTCATCAGGGTGACACCTCATTTTCAGTTTTGCCTAGTGTTGTTCTTTGCATTCCCTCCTGCACTATTCATCGAACTAGGGATGAGCAACGTTTGATGGTAAAGGTAAATATGCAGAGCAAAGACGTTACACATAGAGTTTGAGTACAATTCTACTGCTGCTGATGGTTCATAGCACCTCATAGATGCCTAGATTTGAGTTGTTAGATGTGCTTAAAATCTATCCCACTTAACACAGTTGTACTGCTACACAGAATGATGGAGGGTATCCTCAATGTGAAGATAGGATCTTTTCTCCATGAGGATTGTGTGGTGTTCGCTGTTACTGATAATGTCATGGACAGATGCATCTATGACAGTCAGATTGGTAAGAATGAGTTCAAGTATTTTTTTTCCATCTTGTTGGTTCCTTCACTACCTGCAGCAGACACAGTATGGCAGCTATATGCTTGAGAACTCAACTAGCTGAGCCACTCTTGTTGACAGACATTGAGGTCCTTCACCCAGAGTACCTTCTCCATCCTTGCCACTCTCAGTGCTTCCTCTAAGTGATGTTCAACATGGAGAAGCACTGATACATCAACCGATGGGGTGTGCTAAGTGGTAATCAACATATATAGTTTGACTTGTATTATATGTTGTTTAAGTTAATAAACTTCCGGTTTATTGTTAAAGCAAAATCTGCAGCAGTCTGCGTGCTTATGTTTCAGTGAGAAACCATTTTGTTAAAGCCAAACCAAAATATGATCTAGTTTTCAGGCTGGGATCTGACTTATCCACTAACAACATCAGCTTGAATCATAACAGTGAGACAGAATATACATGTCTGGGTCATTGCCTGTAAAGTATACTTCTATGAATATGACTATGTCAGGCAGTTGCTCCTAGCTTTGGCACCGGGCCCCAAATGTTATTAAAGAAGAACTGCAGAATTGCCTGGACTTGGTTTGATGTAGTCATTTTCAGAACTTAGGTCAATGCCAGATGATTTGCCCAGTTTCATTCCTTTATTGTGGTTTGTAGCAGTTACACTTGGCTAAGCTTGTAATTTCAGATGGCTGCTAAGAATCAATAACAATGCTGCATGGCTTGGAGTCACATGGAGTTCCTTTTCTTAAGGACATCCAAGAATCAGATGAGCTTCTATGGCAGTTATCAATGGTTATTATTAGAATTTTAATCCTGGATTTTTTAAAATTTAAATTCTACTGTCTGGAACCCAGGTCACCGAAGAATTAGAGATAGCAGCAAACCATTAGTAGAGTCCTCTCCTTGGAGTTTTTTTGCTTTCTCATTAGAGGGCATCTATTCTGTGCGTTCTGAAAAATCTCCTTAACTACTTGCCACTGCATCTCTATTGGTCCATTCCTTAAATTAATTTGTCAGTTTGTTTTAGCTAGCTTGGCTTCAAGCCCTCATAATTGCTCTTACACATGTTTAAAACACGAGTCTTGAATGTGCCCAAGAATGTGAGGGTGAAATTGGTCCTTGGAGGATGTGGAAAACAGGGAGGTCGCAAATTGGCACATCTCACATTAGTTTTATCTTTTCTGTTTTATTGCAATCAATTCTTGATAAAATGTCCATTACTCCAGTGAAAACAAGGTGAAGCTCATCTTTTGTTTGCAAAAATAAATTGTCAAATTCTCTTTCCATGGAAACTAAAGCTGTAATTTGGACTGATTTAATATAACAAATAAAAACAATTTTTACGACTATACAAGCTAAATTGAAAAAAAAATCAGTGTGTTCAGCCACACCACCTCATTGGAAAATTTACTGAATAAACAGTTAATTTTGTACTGATAATTTTGCAGAAGCACATGTTGGTGAGCAAGATTAAGATAAAGGGCACACATACTTCATACTTCAGAAGACGTAGGATTGTACGTAAATAAAATGGTCAAGTTCCAAGGTTCTCACACTCTGACTAAAGAATAATAGTAACAGCACTTTATTATTGCACATTTCCTTCGACTGACGTGGTTTTGGGAATATCACTGAAACCACAGAGAGTTCATACAATAGGTCATACATAACTTGGCTACAATTTGTAAACTTTAAGGGTGCAAAGCAAACACATCTGACAAAACTCCAGTTTGGATTGTTTCCTTTTTCTGAGTTTCTCACAAACTATCTAAATCCTGCTTCCTCTGTTACAGATTTTAATAGCCAAGAAGATTTGTCATCAGAGGCACTTCACATATGTGAAGCAATAGCAACTAGAGTGAAGGACATTGAAGAAGTAACAGCATATTTTTAGAAATGTGGATGTAATATGCAAACACAATGATGCTGTTGTAAAAGTCAATGCAGAAGCATAATTATTGTTTGTTACTGAGCTGGAACTACCTTTTTAGTTGTACTTTTTATTGCACATTGACAGTGTCACAGACTTTTGCTTTACATGCTAAGTGATTATAGCTTCTACCATCTCCCACCACCGTCTGATCCTTTTTTCACACAAAGCACCAGTAAAATACCAATAACTTGCATCTGTATAGCACTTCACTGACCTATCCTTACTAACTGTATTCAGAAAAGCAAGATTAGTGAGCGGTCCAGCACAACTCTCAACTTTTGTATTCTATACCTCTTGCAATACAAGTAATTCAATTATTGTAACATGGAATAGTAGAGCACAAGGATTGATGTGGTTTTTCAGTTTATTAACCCAAACTATTTCTTTCAAGCAAAATTCCAGTTACCCCATTCCCTCATTCTTTCACCGTGTTCCTGAAATTTTCCAGTAAGTAGTTAATCAATTCCTTTTTCAATGTTGTTCTCTAGTGATCCCTCGAGATTGACTTTCTTCCACTTCAGATTTAAGAGTTCTGAGGTGTCTAAACCGTGCAATACTAGGTCTGCACAGCCTGCTGAATGTGGTATTTGAAGAGATGGGTGGCTGAGATGCTTGGGTTTTTGCATAATCCTTTGCTGTTTGCAGTAGGCCCCCTTGGGGCTTTTTGGAGGTGGTCAAGATCTTCAGTTTGGGCAGTCTTGAACTGGACATTTCCATGAATCAATGAGCTTGTTGCATTTTATTTTCAGGGAGACTTTGTGGACACCCTTGAAGTATCTTCTCTCCCCTCAGCTATTTACATTATAAGTTAATAACGTGGATGAGAAAAGTGAATGTAGAACAGCCAAGTTTGCAGATGACACAAATAGAGGTGGCAAGATAAGTGGTCAGGACAACACAAAGAGACTGCAAAGAGATATAGTCAGGTTAAACTTGGCACTTGGAATATAATGTGAGAAAATGCAAAGTTAGCCACCTTGAAAAAGAAGAAAGACTGCAGAAAGCTGAAGCACAGAGGGATTTTGGGGTCCTCACAAAAAAGCTAGCAAAATGTTGGTCTTAAAAGGGAATAGAGTATAAATATAGTGATGTTTAGTTAAAACTAGGTACGTTAGGCCACATCTGGAATACTGTGGACAGTTTTGGAATCTAAGGAAAGATATAATGGCTTTGGAAGCAGTTCAGAGAAGGTTCACTAGGCTGATCTCAAGTTTGCAGAGTCTATCTTATGAGAAGAAGCTGAACAGGTTGGGCCTGTTCTTATTGGAGTTTAGAAGAATGGGAGGTGACTTTATTGAAATGTACAAGATGCTTAGGGCTCTTAGTGGTTAGTTAACCTTGTGGGAAAGTCTAGCACCAGAGGGTATAATCTCACAATGAATGAGGAGTTGGTCTTTTGAGACAGAGGATTTTCTTTCTCGGAGGATAGTAAATTTGTGGAATTCTTTACTACAGAGGTCTGTTGAGGCTGGGTCGCTGAGTATATTTAAGGCTGAGATAGACAGATTTTTAATCAGTAAAGGAATCAAAGGTGATGGGGAAAAGACAGGAAAGTGGGGCTGAGTCTGGAGGCCCAGGTTTTCCATCAGGGATAATGCGACTACTGGACAATTATGAAGGCAGGAGGAGTGAACCTATTCAAGGTTGTCTATTCAATCAAAGCATTCTCTCAGGTAGATCAAAGAGGGTTTCAGTCCTACTGGATGGGAGATGCTCAGTTTGAACATGCTTGCATCAGATGCTCCCTGCCATTGAAACTATTTGATAAGTGGTCTGGCTCCTGAGACAACCACCTCTCTGCATCGATACCATTCTGCCCTGAATCCTCTGCTTTCTCCTTCTCCTCCAATGACTTATGTCAATTAATTCCAATTCTCAAACTCATCACTTTTTGGGCATTTTTACAACCTACTTCCTTTGATCTAATGGCATCATGAACTTCTTTTGATTGTTTAAGGTGGATTCACATTTTCCCATGTGTGTTTGAGTGGAATGTACAGATCATGTAGAATTTCTTTAAATAGTAGCTATTGTCTACTATCAAATCTTTTAGTGTATTTTCCCAAACCATCATCATCAACCTGCCTTCATACCTTCAGAGTTTTGTTCGTTCAGATTAAAATCTCAATTCAGAATGAATTTTATTATATTCAAAAATGTGAAATTCCATCATATTAAGATTACTATTTCCCAAATTCTTCTTTGCACCAACGTTTATTATTAGCCCTTTCCCATTACACAATACCAAAATAGCCAAGTCTCTAGGTCTTAAATGTACTTTTCCAGAAATGCATCGCCTACATTCTCTACAACTTTGTCCTTCAAAGCCTGCTGATTAGGTTTACTCACACTTTATGTAAATTGTAATATGAATATTATGTAAATATTACCATTTTGCCCATGTTATATGCCATTTTAATTTCCTGATTTGTATCATGCCAAACAATTTCCTGATCTGTTTGTTAAAAAGTGTCAATCAGGCACGTAAGTGGCCTGAGTTAGGCCTTCCCCTCAACTTAGGGCCCTTTCAGCAGAAAATCTGACCCCCAAAAGCTGCAGGATAATCAGAAGCAACTAGTTCTCTCGTACAAGTGCCGCTATTGGGAGCAGTATGCAACTTGACCAGAGATTGTCATAGGATCTGAAGAGAAAAGAAAGTGGGGGTAGATCAAAGTAGGAGATGAAAGGGGAAGATCAGATGCAAGGGGAGAGACGAGGATTTTGGATGCAATTGGGGTAAAACGGAGGTCATATCCAAGGGGAAAGAGAAAAGGTCAAGCAGGGGCAGTGTGGATGGCTCAACTCCTTCCTGATGTCTCATTGGTAACAGCGTGATATTAACAAGTGACTGTATGCATTTATAAATATAAAAATGTTTACTCCATAAGCAGTTCTTAAAAAAAACTACCCTTAATAGAAATCTCTGTTATTATTCTTTAAGGAAATGACTAGGAGAAAAACTGCAGATAATGCTCACCATGTAAATAAAGCAAAATTGTCCAATGGAACATGAAACAGCTTTAGAAAAAGAAACAAGGTAATATTTCAGCTGTTATTTTGTTAATGAGTTACAGATGATGATCAAACTGCTCTGCATTTCCAGCATTTTCCATTTTTAATTTAATATAACCTGCTTTCAGTCTATAAGATTATTACAGATGTAATTAACTCTGCTGATTTTTTTCTTCCCTCCAGCCTTCCAGTGCTCTTAACAGGGTAGAGATGGTTTTCTTCCTGAGGCCACGGCTAGTCATTCTATGAGAGAGGAGACATGAACAATTTTCCAGTGCTGGTCATTTGCATTGCCTGGGTCTGCCTGTGCAATCGACTCATTGAGGCCCGAGTTTTAATGGGATGCCTCTTTTTCTGAAGGCAAGGCTCTTTTTTTTAAGGTTGCTTCTTTGACCTCAAATATAGACATTTCCCTCAAACCAACTCTCCTGTTCGAAACTCCTTGGCATCAAGACAGCCAACAGACATTTCATTCAGGCTAGTTCCTATACTTCAGCCCCTGACTCTGAAATTCCAACACAACATTTACATTTTGATTCAGTTACATGGGATATTTCACATTACTGCTCCAGAAAAATCTCTCTCAACGGCTACTTGTTGTAAAGCTTCCCAAAGATTGGATGTTATGGTTTTATGCAGAGTGTGGGAGGTAAAATATGAAGTTCTCGGTCCACTCACTTCCTCTGTTGTAGCATATTGATTCAAACATCATGCCAAATAGCATTGTGAAGAGACATACGACTCCCCGTGAGACGTCTAGAATGCAATGTCAGGTGGTAAACTAGATGTCTGTGTTTCTCTTTTATTCATTCATGCGATGCAGGCATTCTGGCTAGGCCAGCCTTTATTGCCCATCTCTAATTGCCCAGAGGGCAGTTAAGAGTCAATCAAATTATTGTAGGTCAGGTGTCACATGTAGGCCAAGACAGGTAAGGGTGACAAATTTTCTTCCTAAAGGACATGAATAAACCAGGTGGGTTTTTACAACAATCGATGTGGTCACTATTGAGCCAACATTTTAGTCCTGATTATTCATTAAATTTAAATTTTACCATCTGCCATGGTAGGATTTGAATCCATGTTCCTTGAATGGAGTCTATGTTTTGGATTACTACTGCCTCCCAGATAAGATTTTAAATGACCCCTTTCCGCTCACTCTTGCCGTATAGTCTCATCAGCTGATTAAAAACTCAACAAGCCTTCTCACAGTCAAACACAGCAAACAAATCAAACAAGAGCGACAGACCCTGCTGCTACATGCAGCCACAGTCCCATTTGCTCATCATTCAGTTTTGTGCCAGCTCCTCGTATTCAGCATAAATCACTCCCAAAGTTTGTTCAATAGCTTGTTAACCGGTCTTTTCAAAGAGGCAGCAGGCAACCAATCTCAGCAACTGCCTGCAACCAGTAATATTGGAATTGCTGTCCTGACACGCATCACCCTCAGCCTCTCCCTATAGATCAAACTTTCCATTCACAGCAACATCCTTGTACATCTTTTCTGAATCCTTTCAAGTTTAACAACACCTTTCCTATAGCAGGGAGACCAGAATTGAATGCAGTGTTCTGAAAGTGGCCGAACCAATGTCTTGTACAGCCGCAACATGACCTCCCAACTCCTTTACTCAATGCACTGGCCAATAAAGACAAGCATACCAAATGCCTTCTTCATCACTTTGTCTACCTACAACTCCACTCTCAAGGAACTATGCACCTGCACTCCAAGATCTCTTTGTTCGTCAATAATCCCCAGGGCCCCACCGTTAACTTTACAAGTCCTGCCCTGATTTATGTTACCTTGCAACACCTTGCATTTATCTAAATTAAACCCCATCTGCCAGTCCTCAGCTCATTGGCCCATCTGATCAGAGTTCTGTTGTCCTCTAAGGTAACCTTCACTGTCCAGTACACGATCAATTTTGGTGTCATCTCAAACTTACTGACCATTCCTCCTATATTCACATCTAAATCAATTATATAAATGACGAAAAGCAGTGGACCCAGCACTGATCCTTGAGGCAAACTGCTGGTCACAGGCCACCAGTCTGAAAAACAACCCTCCCACCACTTTCTGTCTCCTACCTTCAAGACAATTTTGTATCCAATTGGCTAACTCTCCTGGATTTCATGTGATCTAACCTCACTTATCAATCTATCACATGGAATGCCTTGCTGAAGTCCACATAGACAACATCTACTGCACTGCCTTCATCAATCCTCTTTGTCACTTCTTCAAAAAACTCAATCAAGTTAGTGAGTCATTTCATGTATGTATCTATCTAAAATCCATCACCTCGTTTGTCTTTTATTTTTATTTGGCTCCTGCGCTCCCAACTACCCCTCCACCACTGACTTCCCACCTCACATTTCCTGCCATCCCAACTACCGACCCTCACAATCCCTATCCCCTCCCTGAATACCCACCTTCACAGCCTAGCCCTCCCAGAATACCTAGTCTCCCAATGCCTGCACCTCCCAGCCTTCATTGTGCCTCGGTGGACTCTGCCAAATTGCTGCTGATTACAACTAAGCTGTACAGACAGTAACACTGAGCAAGGTAGCATGCATTGCCATTCTGGGTCCAAAAAGATGGACATGTGAAAGTATGCTTCTAGCACCAACTTTAAATGAAATGGGCTGTATACTGGAGAAAATCCAACATGACAGAGCAATGTCCAATAACGTGTGCCGATCTGTGTTAATCAGGTGGGAACAGCTTCACTGTCTAACTTCATGGCTAGCAAGTAGAATCAGAGTACAGAACAAAGGATGCCATTTTGCCCATTATTCCATGCTAGCTCCTGTCAGTCACACATCATGGTTCAGTCCTGTTCTTCTGCAAGTCTGTTTTCTTTAAGTGTTCATCCAAACTATATTTGGAATCAGGATATATCTACTTTCACCATTCTGGTCCCAGGTCATTACCTTGCTGCTAAAAACATTTTTCTCTCTCCCTCTGCATTGCTTGCCCAAAACTTCAAAATTGTGTCCTCTTGTACAATCAGTTCATAGGAACAGTTTTGCTTTGCCTATCTTTTCTAGACCTGTCATAATCTTGTTGATCTCTGTAATATATCTCTCCAAACTCCTCTGCTCCAAGCAGGGCAACCCATCCTTTGCAACCTAACTTTGTAACTGAAACCACAATCCCTGAAACCGCTGAGGTAAATTATCTTTGTACCCTCTGCCCCTCACATCTTTCCTAAAATGGATGCAATATTTTAGTTATGGACTAAGCAGAGCTTTGTATAGGTTCAGCCTGGCTCCCCTACTTTTGCATGTGTCTAATTATAAAGCCCAAGATTTAAAAGACATTTGGACAGGTTTATGAATAGGAAAGGTTTAGGGGGTTATGGACTAAAGGCAGCTAATTGTACTAGTTTGAATACCTGGTCGATATGGACGAGTTGGACCAAAGGATCTGTACAACTCTACATGATCCAGTACTTTTGCTAACCTTTCTCTTAATAGGCCCTACTAACTTCAAAGGTTGATGCACATGTACGCCCCAAATCCCTCTGTTCCTTCACATTATTAATAATAATTGGGCCATTAAGTCTTTAGTGTCTCTCCCATCCCTTCTGCTGAAATGTGTCACCTCACACTGATCTCCATTTGGGTGCAGTACATGAGGCCTATTGGTCAGTCCTTTCAGGAGAGAGGAGCTGAAAAATAAATCAAAATCTATCACCAATGTTAACCTTAATTTAACAACCCCAGAAAAGTAAAGTACTCCCCCAGTTTATGAATGTGCAGGGAAATCTCAAAGTGAAAGTAGCAAGGTTACTGTACAAGCAGGATCTAACTTCACAAAATACTGATAAATCCCCAGGGACTTTCCTAGATTTGATCAGGTTATGTGAGGCAATCCTGTTTTTCACCAGCAATGCATAATTGGTTGAAATTCCATGAATCCTTTTAAAGGGGAAGGGGTGGTGTGTTGGTGGGAATGTAAATTAGGCCTACATGTAGGTTTTGAAAGAAACTGGAAGTGGTTCGAAATCAGATTTCAAGCTGCTCCTGTATTAATTTCACCCCCAGGCCAATATTAACATTAAAGTTCCTTTAAATCTAAATTAATTATCAATTTTAGCTGGAAAGCCATAACAACATCAGGTCTACAACAACTACATATTGTATACACATGTAGGTGTTAAAAGTTGAATATGAGCTGAAACACAGTTTTTAAAAGATTTTTTTACTGATGAGGAAGTATGCAAACAACAATACTGGTCTTGGGGCTGGGGGGGGAAGAGGGGTTGAGAAGGGAGGAGTGGTAGTGCAGATGCATGTGGGAAGGGCAGTATTGTGTCTGGGAGGGAAAGATATGCCAAGATTAAGATTTTGGGTAGGGGGTGTCATTTTTACATCTGAAATATCTGCCCTTGTAGCCATTTTGGGGCAAAACAATCGATTTTCTAGTAATTTCCCACTGTATATTGGATAACTTTACTCCTAGATCACTAAGAGGATTACATTCTTTTAACTGTGCCTGCCGAACATTCTTTTGTGGGCTGTGCCCAAGCAGTTCAATACGTCCAGGTACAACAACAGAATGGTTCTAGATCTGTGTTGAGAAACCAGGCCTTTGAAATCTGAGCCAACTGCAAATTAACAAAACATCTAAAGTATGGAGATTATTTACAGTCCATTCAATTTCCCATGTCCTGAAAAACCCGTGTCAGTACAATTTTTAGCAAAGCTGAACAGCAGCTTCCTCCATGATGTAAAGCACAAGAATACTTGCTGGTGCATTAGCAGTCTTGTCAACATGTTAAAATGGCTCTATTAGTTATACACGGTACTGTGCTGCCACCTGCAGGCTATCAACAAAATAACAGCTGATAAATTATCTCAATTATTCTCAAAAAAAACCTCTGAAGATTGAAACAATAGACTAAAAATAGAATTGCTTGGAAAGAGGTGGGCTATCAGATCTATAAGAAGAAAATATAAATTAATACTTGAAGTGTTGAACCTTTAGCCTTTTTTTAAATGAATTTTGTATAATGAAATGTGGAGCTTTTATTGATTTACAAAGAAGTTATGGGATCGCTGTGCATTTCCAGTCTGTCTTTTTTAAACTTCCATTTCAAATAGTTGTAGTTTTTCTGTTTAATTTTTAACTACTGTTCTTTTGTGCAAAAATCTTGAAGAAATCTCATTCCTTTTAAGATGATATTCATTTGTCTCTTTTTACGCTGCTCATAATCATTGCTGCCACTTTCATTGCATTAAGGTAGACTTTGCAATGTTGTTTCACTAATGGTACCTTGCATGCAGTGAGTTCACAGTCACAGGCGCGTTGTCTTTGCTTTTCCAATATATGCTATGTGCAGCTGTTTAAGATTTGGGGCACCATAAAATCCATGAATCAGAGAAGAAACTGTACTGCACAGATCCCAATTTCAGGGTGGCAGATGATCGTTCAGTGTATTCTAAGCCAGATGTACTTTAAACAGCTGAATACTCCTGCCTAGTGCGTTTCTTCCATAAATGCAAACTTACCACCCAACCTCAGCAATTTTACCTTTCACTGGAAATCTGTCTTCTTGCCAGAGTTAGTTTATTTGATATTCAGTAACTCCCTTAATCTAATTACCAACATTGACCTCCTACCCACACACACAGCTACTCTCTGGACCTGATATGCACTGGATTCTTCTTCAATTACATTTCTGTTCCATTAGAAAATCAAAATAACTTTAACCAAAAGCACAATGAAATTCCCTATGATGAATTATCCCTCTGTAGCCAGTGATGCAGTCAACCACATTATTCTGTTTCAACATTTCTTTCCCATCATTGAGCTTGGTAGGATTTCTCTCGTATCATCTTACTTATCCAATATTAGGACCAATGATACAGGACCACCAGCAATTGCTTCCCTTCTGCACTCACACCATTACCTCCGGATTTCTCCAACAGTGTTCCCCCTTTCCTCATCACATCGAAACACCACCTGTTCACCATTTTTCTCAACATTTCTACTGATCTACATTATCAAATTTATTGTCCAACACGTAGGTCAATGACAAACATCTGGTCCAAAGACAAACATAAACAGAAATTGCTGGAAAAACCCGGCAGGTCTGGCAGCATCAGTGCAGAGACATCAGAGTCAACATCTCAGGACCCGTGACCCTTCCTGAGAGCACATCTGGTCCAAAGAAACTGGTATCAGTAGGTCCGTACTGGTTACCATGCCCTGCTGTGGATGTTAAAGTCACCTTTGCTTCTGGCTCCTTCCAAGGATCAGCTGCAGACATTAGTGACATCTCACACATGAATGCACACCACTGCATCTCACTGTTGACTGACATCAACACATTGCTCACAGGGTCAGAGGGCTTCATCTCCATTTCTGGAATTTTGCAGAGACGGAACAGCATTTAAACCAAAGCAGAAGTCGTATAGTGGAGGGCGATGGACAGTGTGTGGTGTTCTTAAATGCCTGCGCAGTCACGCAGTTTACAGTAAAGCTTACAAGCTCCAGCTGATTGCAATTCTGTTTCTGCTAGTTGCCCACGGTGTGTGTTTATATAGATAGATAGAATCCCTACAGTGTGGGAACAGGCCCTTCGGCCCAACAAGTCCACACTGACCCTCAGAGCATCCCACCCAGACCCATCCCACTATAAACCCACCTAATCTACACATCCCTGAACACGATGGCCAATCCACCTAGTCTGCACATCTTTGGACTGTGGGAGGAAACCGGAGTACCCGGAGGAAACCCACGCAGACACAGGGAGAATGTGCAAACTCCCCACAGACAGTCACCTGAGGCTGGAATCAAACCCAGGTCCCTGGCGCTGTGAGGCAGCAGTGCTAACCACTGAGCCACCGTGCTGCCCTAATGGAGTGCCACTGTTTCTGCCCGGTTTATCATGATAAGTGCCACAACGCACTTGAGGGTATCCTCAATGTGAAAATGGACATTGTTTCCACAAGGACTGTGCAGTCTTCACCCCTACTGATACGCCATGGACAGGTGTATCTACAGAAGGTATATCGGTTAGGATGAAATGAAGCTTTTTTTCAGTCAGTTTTGGGATATGGGTGTCGCTGGCTAGACCAACATTTATTACCCATCCTTAGTTGACAGTGAAGGGCAGTTAAGATTCAACCACATTGCTGTGGGCCTGGAGGCACTTGTAGCCCTAATCAGATAGAGATGGCAGATTTCAGAGGATATTAGTGAACCAGATGGGTTTTTAACAATAATCAACAGTGGAGACATGGTCACAATTAGGCTAGGTTTTGATTCCAATTTGAATACCAATTCCAATTCTAATTTGGATTTGAATCTATACCCTCAGATCACTATCCTGAGGTTCTGGCTTACCAGTGACACTATCACTACACCACTACCCCTAGGATAAGAACCTAATGCCCCCCTTTCCTTCCACACCCTCCATAATTACATTTTGTAATTTGCAGTCCTGGGAATCGAACCCATATTAGCAGTAGCCTGGTCCACTGGATCAGTCCAGTGGCATTACCATTATGCCATCCCCTCCCTTAAGGGGAGTGCAATGAAGGCCCATTATTCCTGGGATGAAAAGATTGCTCTACAAGGAGAGAAGGGATATACTGGGGTTATATTCTCTAGAATTGAGAAGAATGTGAACTGATCTTTTTAAAACATTTGAAATTCTTTAAAACCTCACAGATTAAATACTGCAAGAATGTTGCCCCAAGCTGGAGAGTGTGTAATTGTGGCTCACAATTCTAGAACAAGGGACCAACCAATTAGAACTGAGATGAGGATAAATCTTTTCATTCATAAGGAACATTGGGATAGTGTGTAGTGATGGTAGAAGATCCTCCATAGTATTATTGAATGGTAGTGCAGGGCTGAATGTCTCACAGCCATTTCTATTTATTGTGTTCTTTGACATGTACCACAATAAAGGAAGGTCATGAAGGTAGTATAGTACAAAAATGATACATGAGAATTGTTCAAAAGATTAGAAACTTGCATTGATTGATGGAATTGGGACTATTCCCCTTGGAGATGAGGAAATTAAGAGGGGTTTTAATAGAAGTGTTCATGAGGCACCTGGACAGAGCATAGACAGAAACTGTCCCCATTGGCAGAAAGAGCGAGAGACAGAGGCACCAATTTAAGGTGAGTCACTAAAGGAGCATTAGTTACGAGGAATAACACTTTTATGTAGCAAGTGGTTCGGATGTGGAAATGAATGCCTGAGAATGTAGTTCAGTTACAGCTTTCAAAATAGATTTGGACAAGTATCTGAAGCAAAAATGGTTGTGGAGGGATTGGGGAAAACTTGGATGGTGGAACATGGTGAGCTGATCTTAAAGAGGTCACAGAGTTAATGGTCAACAATCATGGTCATGGAGTCAAGAGGCCAAATGACCTCTTTCTGTGCTATAACCATTCCATGATTCTGTATTGCAACTTAAACAATATTTATGTCCAAAATTTTAACTTCCTCTTTAAGCAGAAAGGAATCTTATTTCATCCTTTACACATCAAGATAATTGATTTTGATTTGCTGCACACTCCTCTTTCATCCAAGTCTTCTGTGACTTTGCATTTATTTTTACAACTATTTGATGGAATATGACATGAATCATTCTGCATGGCTTAATAGGTCAATGCGGCAGCATTGGGTTTTGAAGGGCTGGAAATATAAATAGCTGAATCCACCACAAAATATGCAGAGTATGGCAAGATTCACACCAAGTAAAGGGAGATTGGTCAAGGTTTTTTTTTTATCAGTTTAAAAGATGAAACTTCAATCTAAATAAGTGATACTAGTCCTAATGTTATTAGGTGTGTGCACTGCCAAATTCATACTGCTGACCATGCACTTGAATGTTATTTTCTGGTTGATTTGAGGACAATATAGAGATGACCCAAAAGCTGTCAGAAGTTAAATATCAAAATTGATTTTCTTCATTTCCAGTTTTTTGTCAAATATATTTCTATTGTTGGTCTGATCTAAACACAAATGGACATCTGTGTAGCACCCTTCATCACTATCCAACGTCTCAAAGTGCTTTGTAGCCAATGAATTACTTTTGAAGTACCGAATGTGTTGTAATACAGGAACTGCAGATGCCAATTTGCAGCAACACCGTGCACACAGTAATGTGATAATAACCGGATAGATTTTGGAATATTGTTTTGATGTCAACATTTACCACTGATAAATCTCCTCCTCCTCCTCGTCCCCTCAACCACTCCAAGCCCTCCATTCGCACCACCATAACCATGAACATGGTCCAGATGAATATGGCTGACTGGAAACTCCAGTCAAGGCAGGCAGTGTTGGTGCCTAGTAATTAATTTTAATCACTTCAATTCACTGCCTATCACCTTATCAGCAGGCAGCTGATCCAACCTCAAACAGCCTCTTGTCAGAATGGCTTGGGATCAGGATCATAGTGCCATCTCTTAAAGAGATATCCCTTCTCCGAGCCATCCACACATTTTGGACATTGGAGAGAAGAATTGTGGCAGCCTAGACTGATGGAGAATCGAGCAAATGTGGCAGCTGTCAGCAAACTGGACACACACGTGGAAGGAGCTCTTGCTGGGTTTGTAGATCTGCTGGAAGTTGAGATAGCCCTTCCAATTGATGAATCTCAAAAATCAGTCACTACATGCATTGATGCTAAAATGGAATTGACTAATGCTGTTCTGTCTCTGCAAAACAGAGATGCCAACAGTTTAAATACACTGCTCACAGAAATCAAGTCCACGCAGGAATAAGTAAAGTTAGAGGGAATATCGTTTGTAATATCATGGTCCAACATATCCCTCACCCTCTACCATACTCATTGTGCCAGGAGATCAGACCTGGTTCATTGAAGAGAGCAGAAGAGCATGCCAGGAGCAGCAGCCATACCTACCGATGAGTGGTCAACCTGGTGAAACTCCAACACACTTGCATGCCACATAGAGAGGAAGCAGTGTGTGATGGGCAGAGCTAAACAAATCCCACATGTTAATGGATTGGATCTAAGCTCCACTATTCTGCCACAACTAATCATGAATAAATTCATTTCACATTTGAACAAGAAAATCTTTTCTCTTCCTTTCAGATGTTAAGGAACACAACCTCTAAAACCTCAAGGGCAATGATGCACCACCTGTAACAGCCCTTTTATCTCTTTCACTGGGCCTCTACACCACCTGCCCCATCAGTCTACTTTTATTCATCATGTGTTTATTTCCAAATTTAATTTTGTACATTAGCAAACTTGGATATATTGTATTCAACTCTTTCCTCTAGCTTATTAACATGTATTGAAAAAAAAACTGAGGTTGTTAAATAATCAATTAATGCCAATCTGAATCCCTTAAATCCTAATTTTGTGGAATAATCTCTCGTGTCAGAACTTATCAAATCCTTTTTGAAAATCCAGATATATTATCTCCACTGGTTCTCTCTTACCCTATGGGTTAATATTAAAAAAACTCCAACAGATTTGTAAAACACAATTTCTCTGTCATA
Organism: Rhincodon typus; assembly: GCF_021869965.1. Lineage (NCBI taxonomy): Eukaryota > Metazoa > Chordata > Chondrichthyes > Orectolobiformes > Rhincodontidae > Rhincodon > Rhincodon typus. The sequence goes on from NC_063334.1 coordinate 85,789,872, forward strand.
AATGTTAAGTTTATTTAATCACAAGATGATTTTAAAATGTCTTCTTCTCAAGTGACTAATAATGGTTTCGAGCATTTCTCCACTGCTCACGTCAAACTAACGAGCCTCTAGTTCATTGCTTTTTCTCTTCCCTCCTTTCCTGCATAGCCAAGTAACATTTGTCATATTGCAATCCACAGTGGGTGGACTAGAATCTTGGGAATTCTGGAAGATCAAAACCAAAACATTCCCTATCTTTAAAGCTATTTCTATTTTACATAAAATGAGCAACATTGCAGTTGGTGGAGAGATTATTTTCCATTCAAGCACAAGGTGTCAATGTTCCTGCACTGAAGGGATAAATTAGAGAATAAACTTTTCTCCCCGTGTAATCTTCCGTGAGATGTGGGAGTCAGTGGCAAGATTAGCAAGTGCATCCCAACTGTCCTTGAACTGAGTGGTTTGCTAGGCTCTTTCAGAGGTTGCTTAAAAGTCAAGCAAATTGCTGTCAGTATATAGGTCAGACCAGGTAAGTATGGCAGATTTCCTTCTCTAGAGGACATCAATGAACCAAATGGGTTTTTACAACAATCAATGATAGCTTTATGGCACCATTACTGAGACTAGCTTTACATTCCAAATTTATTAATTGATGAAATTTGAATGCATGCTTAGTTGACTGAACAGCTAGTTTGTGATATAGAGTGATGCCAACAGTACGGTTTCAACTCCTGCAAGGGCTGAGGTTACCATAAATGATTCTCCTTCTCAATTGCTCCCCTTGCCTGAGGTGTGGTGACCCTAAGACTAAACTCTCTAATGAGAGGAAACAGCCCCGCAGATTAGTCCTGGCCTCTGAATTACTAGTTCAGTGACATTACCATTATGTCACTGCCTCCCTGCAAAACCCTCGGGTGTAGGCCATTGTTCTAGCCCCATTAGCATCTCCATTTGTTTTAAACCATGAATTTCCTCAAGTACCTCATTTCACTCGAACCTTGGTTCCACATTATTTCCAAGGTGATTTTTGCATTTTATATTAATCCTAAGAGCACTGTGGGTGTACCTGTACCACATGGGCTGCAGCAGCTGAAGTAGGCAATACATCATCACCTTCTCAAGATAAGATTGGGATGGGCAATAAAAGCTGGCCTAGCCAGCAATGCCCAGATTCTGTGAAAGAATTTTCAAAACATGAAATACAAAAGGACCTAAATTGTAAAGACTTCGAATCTGGGTAGAGATTTCATGGTGCATGAATAATTCATAAATGATTGATGTGATCAGGCAGCATCCAACTGCCTATTCATTTCCATGGTTGTGGTGTGCAATATTGTGTTAAATCCTGCTGCTTCGACAGCAGGCCCAAGTTCATGCAAGACTACAATCAATCAAAATGAACCTCTTCTGGATAAAACCGGACTGCACATTTTAAGGCTTTATTTGGCTATTCCAGTGTATTCCTGGCTGACCTCCCACATTCATCTTCAACAAACTTGAGGTCATCCAAAATTTTGCTGCCGTTATGCTTACTCACATAAAGCTCCATTCACCATCTACCGTTCTGCTCGCTAACTTACATTGGCTCCCAGTCAAGCAACACCTTGGTTATGAAACTGTAATCTTTGTATTAAATCTCTCCTTGAGTTGCCTTTCCCTATATTTGGATATTATCCAGCCACAAAACTCTTACATATATGTGTTCCTCTAATCTTGGCATCTTGAGCATTCCCGATTTTATGTTATTCTATTGGTGGCCTGAACTTTAATCTTCCAAGTTCCCCTATACCTCTATTTTTGATACCTGTCTCCTTAATAATACTTCATAAAACTTATGTCTTTGACCAAACTTTTGGTTATCTGATTTAATATCACATTATGTGGGTTGGCATCTAATTTTGTTTCATAATACTCATGTGAAGTGCTTTGGCACATTTGATTAATTTAAAGATGCTAAACAAAGACAAGCTGTTGATGTTTCCTAGAACAGTCTCAAATTCGAAATAAAATTCTATTATATTATAATTGGTCATCCCGAGGGACTCTTTTACTACAATGTAACAAATTAACTGTCTCTCATTGCATAATGGCCATTCTAAAACAAACTGTTTCCTCGTTGATTCTTTGACATACTGATCTTGCAAACTATACTGAATGCATTCCAAAGCCTTATTCCCCCACAGAATTTGTGCAAATTTAGTTTGCTCAATTAAATTTATGCACCTATCACTCTTTAATTTCCTGATTTATATTCTGCTGGATAGTGCAATGACTGTATGAGGAACTATTGCTACTCTAACCAATACTTTCTGTTTCTTTGTTGCACGGAACAACTGATTCTACATTGTAGCACTCTGAACCTGACCATTTGAGGACTAAGCTGAATACAAAAGGTTTAAAACAGAAGTGAGACAGCAAATGCAAGAAGCAAAGACAAATTATGAAAAAACGACTGACAGCTAACGTAAAGGGAAAATTCTGAAGTGTTTTAGAACTCATTAATAGCAAAACAGTGCTGATTAGAGATTAAAAAGGGGACTTACACGTAGGAGCAAAAGGTGTGGCAGAGATATTAAATGAATATTTCACATCCCTCTTTACCTACAAGGCAGATGTTGCTCAGGTCTTGGTGACATCCAACCATAAGACCATAAGTAATAGGAACAGGAGCAGGCCATTCAGCTCCCTCAAGTCTGCTTTGCCATTTAACAGGATCATGGCTGATCCAACACTCCTCACAGGCCCTTTCCTGTCCTTTCCCCATAATCCCTGAGTCTACCTGCTGAACAAGAATGTATCTACCACAGTCTTAAATATACACAAAGACTCTGCCCCCATAGCTCTCTGTAGAAAGAAGTTTCAAAGACTCACAACCCTCTGCGAGAAGAAATTCTTCCTCATCTCAGTAGTAAATTCTTAATTCTGAAACTATGCACTCCAGCCCTAGATTCTCCCTTGAAGGGAAACATCTTCTCAGCATTTACCATATTAAGCCCATTAAGAATCCAATACCTTTCAATGAGATCACCTTGCATTCTTCTAAATACCAATGAGTAGAGTCCCAAACTGTTAAACATACAGGGGACCATTCTAGTTAACCTTCTCTGAACTGCCTCCAATGAAGTAATACATTTTCTTAAATCAGGGGACCAAAACTGCTCACAGTACTCCAGATGTGATCTCACCAGTACCTTGTACAATTGCAGTAATACTTCCCTACTCTTATAAACCAATCCCCTTGAAATAAGGCCCAACATTCCTGATTACCTGCTGCACCTGTGTGCTAGCTTTCTGTGTTTTGTGCACAAGTATCCCCAAGTCCCTTTGTGTTACAGCCTTCTGTGTTTTTTCTCCATTTAAATAATACCTAGTTCTTTTGTTCGTCCTTCAAAAATGAACACCTACACATTTTCCCACATTATACTCCATTTACCAACTTTCTTCCCCACTTACATAGCCTATCAACATCTCTCTAAACTGTCTGTTTGCCTCTCGCAACTTGCCTTTCCAATTGTTTTTGTGTAACCTGCAAATGTGGGTGCAGTACATTCACTTCCTTCCTCCAAGGCATTAATATATATTGTGAATAGTTGTGGTCCCAGCACTGATCTATGTGGAACCACACTGATTACAAATTACCAACCTGAAAAAGAACCCCTTATCCATACCTACTGTTTCAAAACATTCTAAGATAATTTCATGGTCACCTTTACTGAAGTTAATATTATGTTGCAGTTTTATTAATGGAATTTTAAATTTCAAAAGCTGCTATGGCGCAATTTGAACTAATGTCCACAGATCATCAACCTGGGTCTCTTTTATTAATCCAATGATATTAGCGCTACACTACCATCCCAGCCGAAGGAAATTCAGTCACTAGAAGGGTTTAAAATTGATGATGAGGAGGAATCAAATAGGCTGTTGAAACTTGATAAGGCAAGATGGATAATTCCAAGGATACTGAAGGATTGACATTGAAAATTGCAGAGGCACTAGCAATTATCCTTCAATTACCCTACATTCAGGAGTGGTGTTGGAGGACTGGAAATTTGCAAGCATTATGTCCTTGTTCAAAGAAGGTTGTAAAGGTCAATGCAGCAATTACAGACCTGTCAGTTTAACGTCGACAGTGCCCAAACTTCTAGAATCAATTATTCAACGTAGTATTGATGCCACATAGAAAAATGTGGCTTCATTCATAAGAGCTAGCATGGATTTGTTGAGGGAAAATCGTGCCTAACAACTTGCTAACCAACAACTTTATTTTTTTTGAAGAGTGAACAGGTTTGATGAGGAGAAAGCTGTTGTTGTGCTGTACATAGAATTTGAAAAGTTGTTTATTATGGTGTCACACTATAGGTTTGTGAAGAATGTTATAGGTTATACAATGAAATGGACAATAGCAATGTGGATACAAAACTGGCATGGGATACAAAACAGAGAGCAGTGGTGAATGTGTATTTTTCAGGCTGGAAGGAAGTTTGTGAAGTTGCCCATGGATTGCTATAGAGTCCCTTACTTTTGTTATGTTATATAAATTCTAGATGATAGTGTGCAGGGGACAGTTTCAAAGTTTGAGAAGTGTGAACTTGTACACAGAGAAACAGAATAACCCTATTCTAAGGAGTGTGCAGAGCAAAGAGTACATAAGTACCTAAGTCATTAAAGGTACAGGACAGGTAGAGAGGGCTGTTAATAAAGCATGCAGTATTCTAAGTTTAACTAATTTGGTACTGGAATAGAGCAGGGAAGTTATGACGACCTTATATAGGACATTAGTTAGACCTAAGCTGGTGTATGATCTGATTTGATTGGATTTATTTATTGTTACATGTAGCTTGTTACAAAATACAGTGAAAAGTGATATATGGTGTCATCACTCTCTGGCGCCATCCCAAAACACACAAGAAAAAATCAAAAGATGGAATATAAAGGCAGAAAAAAGAAGAAATAAAGAAAATGTGTCCAAATTTACAGTCCTTCTTGTTAAATGTTCCGTCATGGACCATGGGCCTCGTGGCCAGGCTCGAGCCCCCTTCGCCGCGTCACCACGGATGGAATGACAGTTGCCATTCTCTAGTGCCATCTCACCTTCAGTGATGCCCTCGCTACTACAGTTCTGTGTATCACTTATAGGAAGGATATGAATGCACTGGAGTGCAGAAGCTGCTTTTGAAATGGTTCCTAGGATCAGACATTTCAGTTGTGAGGAAAATCGGAAAAATTGGGACTGTTCTCCTTAGAAAGGAGAAGAATACTGGGAGATTTGACAGAAGTTTCCAAAATAATGAAGGGTCTGAACAAAGTAGATTGGGTAAAACTATTCCTGTTCGTAAATGAGTCGAGAACCAGAGGACATGGTTTTAAAGTATTTTGCAAAAGAAGCAAACAAGAGGTGAGAAAAAACCTTTTCACACACCATGGAGTTAGGGTATCAAGTATACTGCTTGAAGTGCAGCAGAGGCAGGTTAAATTAAGGCATTCAAAAGAGCATTGAATTGTTACTTAAATAGAGATAATATGCAGGGTTACAGGGAAAAGGCAGGAAATTGCATTAAGGTCAAAGAAACAGTGCAGACATGATGAGGTAAATGGCCTCCTTCTGCACCATAATAACTGTGATTGTGTGATTTACGGTGATTGTTATTCCACCTGTTATTACCAGTGCAGCCCTGCCTCTTTTTCAAACCTGTCTCGTCTAAAAGTCAAGTATCCTAGAATATTTCATTTCCAGCTTTGTTCATTTTGCAACTATGTCTCTATTATGGCCATTAGAGTAAACTCTCAAATTTTCATTTGAGCACAACAGCTATTTTGACGTGAATATTTCACACATTCAAATATTGTGCCTTCAGGTTTTATTTTTGTTATGCTTCCCACCATGTGCATTAGCAGTTCAACTGCAGATATGGAGAAGCTTGAACAGACAGAATAAGACAAAATCCGTAGGTACAGACTTTATAAAGGACTTTATAGTAGGCTTTGAGCATGACTTATTTCTCTGATAAATGAGACCTCACTCCAAACATATCTATTAATATACACATTTCAAAAGAGCACTTTCTCTTGAATGTCAAAGTAATTAATATCTATTGTAGATAATGGCGATTTCACTTAGATCTGCTCCTGGGCTATTAGTCACGTTTTGAAGGTAGCTGGAATAAAATGAATGCAGGAATTACTTACAGGTGTTAACCAAAATCAATGTGAATGGAAAACCCATTTTTTTCCATTAAGTGTCATATACTGATATGCAAAAAAGCTTTTAAATGCTGTATTGCACGCAACATAAGACAAAGGTTGATTATACTTTGTTATGCAGTAAAACACTTTATTAATTTTCAATCAACATAGTTTTGATCAATGTTACCTGAGTTCCCAGGCAGGCAACCATCATGTGTATGAGAAGTTTGGCTGCAAACATGGAGAATCTTGAGCACAGCAAATGACACAAAATGGCCAGAGCAAAACCTGTAGACATGGACCATAGGAGATATTAGAAAGGTCTTCCTATTAGGTTTTGAGCAGGTTATTGTGTTTTTTTTTGTTGACTTTGAGCCTTTTGTACAAAACCAGTTAGTCCAATTCATAAATGCAGTTGTAGACAATCTCCATGGAATACAGCATGAGTGGGTGAATGAGAGGAGGAAACACAATGAGAAAACGCTGCTAGAGGAAGAGCAACATGAGAAAGGGGGAGGTTGATCTCAAAACAAGATCATGTCCTTCAATGATGTTTGGGGAACAATTCTACATAAATCTCAGAAAGATACAATGTGTAAAACATTGTGATTCAATAGGATGTCGACACTGAAATAGGCCCCCTGCTACACTCACCACTGAAACTTGACAACATGAGAGGAACCACAATGTCAGTGGCTGTGCTGACAGTGGAATGAACTTTTATGCATCTGGATCCATGCAAGTGCAACCAAATGTTTTTGCATCACTTCACAGTTGGCTATGCACAATTGTATAAGTGATGCGACTGAGTCTCTGTGTTTCAAGACAGCTGATTACATATAATTCTTTCTCCACAGAGTAGACCTGGTGGAGTGAGTATGCAGCTTGACTGGATTACTGGTTTCTCCTACATGCAGTGACCCACTGCCTGTGGACCCATTGCTTTGTAGGTACTGGTGGTCAACTCAACCATGTAGCAAAACCAGAATGGATTTCACTCCAACAGTGTTCAATTGGTATACAATAGGCAGTGAGTTGTGTCAATCAGTGATCAATATACTAATAGCAGTCAGGGTGACTTCATTCTACAACACTCTGGTGTTCAATTTGCATTTGATTTATAGGGCAAACTAAACTTTTCAGACTGGAGGTCTGTGACCAGTGGTGTGCCACAAGGATTGGTGTTGGGTCCACTGCTTTTTTTCATTTGTATAAGTGATTTGGATATGAACATCAAAGGTATGGTTAGTAAGTTTGCAGATGATGCCAAAATTGAAGGTATAATGTACAGCCAAGAAGGTTACTTCAGAGTACAACGGGATCTTGATCAGATGGACCAATGGACCGAGGCAGATTGAGTTTAATTTAGATAAATGCGAATCAGGGCAGGACTTATACACTTAATGGCAAGGTCCTGGGGAGTGTTGCTGAACAAAGAGACCTTGGAGTGCAGGTTCATAGTTCCTTGAAAGTGGAGGTGCAGGTAGGAAGGATAGTGAAGAAGGCATTTGGTATGCTTGCCTTTATTGGTCAGTGCATTGAGTATAGGAATTGAGAGGTCTGTTGCGGCTGTACGGGACATTCGTTAGGCCACTAGTGGAATACTGTGTGCAATTCTGGTGTCTCTGCTATAAGAAGAATGTTGTGAAACTTGAAAGGGTTCAGGAAAGATTTACAAGGATGTTGCCAGGATTGGAGGGTTTGAGCTATAGGGAGAGGCTGAACAGACTGGGGCTATTTTCCCTGAAGCATCAGAGGCTGAGGGGTGACCTTATAGAGGTTTATAAAATCATAAAGGGCATGGATAGGGTAAATAGACAAGGTCTTTTCCCCGGGCTGAGGGAGTTCAAAACTAGAGGGTTTAAGATGAGAGGGGAAATACTTAAATGGTACCTAAGGGGCAACATTTTCATGCAGAGGGTGGTGCATGTATGGAATGAGCTGCCAGAAGAAGTGGTCAAGGCTGGTACAATTACAACATTTAAAAAGACACCCGGATTGGTAGATGAATGGGATGCATTTAGAGATATATAAGCGAAATGCTGGCAAATGGGATTAGACTTATTTAGGATATCTGGTCAGCGTGGATGAATTGGACTAAAGGGTCTGTTTCCACGCTGTATATCTCTATGACCCTAGATGCTAAGAGATTGTCTGACCAGGAAAACAGTCCATAAATGCAGGTGCTGTCTCATGGGTGAAGGGTTGATAATTAGAATGGAGAGGAAGAGGAATTACTTCACTTAAATGGCTGTGGGTATCAATGCTCAAAGGGGTGCGCAACATCACAAAAACCCCACAATCTATACCACAGCAGATTAACTTGCCTGGCTGAGGCACTGCTGCAGAGGAATGGCAGTGACTCGATGATGTCCAAACCTGCTGTTTTCTCTCAGGACACTGACTTTCTGACTGTGCACTTATATTGCTCACCAGCCAGCTAGCCCAGAGTCTTTTACATTGTAGGTAGATAATTGGAACCAGTCTACTTTGATTTTCAAAAAGCATTTGATAAATTGCTTCACAAGAGCTTATTACATAAAATTAGGGCTCTTAGGACTTGGAAAATACATTAGCATGGATTGAAGACTATTTGATGGATACAAACACAAGTCTGAACAAGCAGCTTTTGGGTTCACAGACTCTAAGTTGTTCGGTATTAGAAACGCCAACAACACTTGATATGGAAGTAGATTATGGACAGCTTGCAATGTTTTCATTTTTGCTGATAACACAAGTTTAGGTGAGGAAATTAACTCTAAGGAAGACAAAAAAGATGAAATAGACAGATATGAGAATGGGCAGGAACATGGGAAATAGGCTGTAATGTGGAGAGATGTGAAGTTATGCACTTGGCTACACCAAACAGAAAAGCCAAATATCTTTTCAACAGACAGGAAAACAATGGAATTCAGAGACACCTGGGTGCTCTTGGACATAAATCACAATCTGTTAACATGCAGGTGCAACAGGCAATTAGGGAAGCAAAGAACAAATCACTTGGATAAAGGAATCGGGAAGTCTCACTGCAATTTTATTAAACCTTGGTGAAAACAAACTTGAAGAATTCCGTGAAATAGTAGGAACTGCTGATGCTGGAGAATCTGAGATAACAAGGTG